>NW_024713956.1:0-66917 GCF_018991925.1 Homarus americanus
ATCAGGGGACTTTGTTTTACTTGATTAGGGGACTTTTTTATACTCGATCAAAGGAATTTGTTATACTTGATTGGAGGACTTTGTTATACTCGACCAGGCGCCTTTGTTATACTCGATTAAAAAATTTGTTATACTCGACCAGGGGACTTTGTTATACTCCACCAGGGACTCTGTTATACTCGATCAGGGGATATGTTATACTCGATCAGGGGACTTTGTTATACTCGTCCAGGGGCTTTGTTATACTAGGATCAGGGGACTTTGTTATGCTTGATCAGGGGACTTTGTTTTACTCGATCAGGGCCCTTTGTTAAACTCGACCAGGGGACTTTGTTATAATCGATTAGGGGACTTTGTTATGCTCGATCTGGGGACTTTGTTAAACTGGGTCACGTGACGTTGTTATACTCGATCAGGGGACTTTTGTTATACTCGATGAGCGGACTTTGTTATACTCGACCAGAGGCCTTTTTTATACTCGATCAGGGGACTTTGTTATACTCGATAAGGGGACTTTGTTATATTCGATAAGGGGAAAATATTATAGTCGATAAGGGGACTTAATGTTACTCTCGAACAGTGGACTTTGTTCTACTCGACCAGGGGACTTTGTTATACTCGATTAGGCGGCTTTGTTATAATCGATCAGGGGACTTTGTTATACTCGATGAGGGGCCTTTGTTATACTCGACCAGAGGCCTTTGTTATACTCGATCAGGGGACTTTGTTATACTCGATAAGGGGACTTTGTTATACTCGATTAGGGGAATATGTTATACTGGATAAGGGGACTTAATGTTAGACTCGAACAGGGGACTTTGTTATACTCGACCAGGGGACTTTGTTATACTCGATTAGGCGGCTTTGTTATAATCTTAATGTTAGACTCGAACAGGGGACTTTGTTATACTCGACCAGGGGACTTTGTTATACTCGATTAGGCGGCTTTGTTATAATCGATTAGAGGAATATATTATACTGGATAAGGGGACTTAATGTTAGACGCGAACAGGGGACTTTGTTATACTAGATCAGGGAACTTTGTTATACTCGATTAGGGGCCTTTTTTAGACTCGATGAGGGTCTTTGTTATACTCGATCAGGAGACTTTGTTATATTCCATCAGGGGACTTACTTATACTCGAGCAGGGGGCTTTGTTATACTCGATCAGGGGATTTTGTTATTCTCGATCAGGAGGATTTGTTATACTTGATGAGGGGACTTGCTATACTCGACCAGGAGACTTTGTTATGCACGATCAGGGGACTTTGTTATACTCAACCAGGAGTCTTTGTTATACTTCACCAGGGGACTTTTTGATACTTGATCAGGAGACTTTGTCATACTTGAGCAGAGGCCATTGTTATACTCGATTGGGGGACTTTGTTATACTCGATCAGAGTACTTTGTTATACTAGACCAGGTGACTTTGTTATACTCGATCAGGGGAGTTTGTTAAACTGGGCCAGGAGACGTTGTTATACTCGATCAGAGGATATGCTATACTCGATCAGGGGACTTTGTTATACTGGACCAGGGGACTTTGTTATACTCGATCAGGGGACTTTTTTATACTCGATCAGGCAATATTGTTATACTCATCCAGGGAGCTCTGTTATACTCGATCAGGGCCCTTTGCTCTACCCGATTAGGGGACTTTGTTATACTCGATCAGGGGACTTTTGTTACACTCGATCAGGGGACTTTGTTATACTCGCCATGGGCTTTTGTTATGCTCGATTAGAGGACTTTGTAATACTCGATAAGGGGACTTTGTTATACTCGATAAGGGGAATGTGTTATACTCGATAAGTTGACTTTGTTAGACTCGAATAGGGGACTTTGTTATACTCGACCAGGGGACTTTGTTATACCCGATTAGGCGGCTTTGTTATACTCAATCAGGGGATTTTGTTATACTCGATGAGGGGCCTTTGTTATACTCGATCAGGGGCCTTTGTTATACTAGATCAGGGGACATTGTTATACTCAACCAGAGGACTTTGTTATACTCAATCAGGGGACTTTGTTATACTCAATCAGGGGACTTTGTTATAATCGATTAGGGGTCTTTGTTATACTCGATGAGGGGGCTTTGTTTTACTCGACCAGGGGACTTTGCTATACTCGACCATGGGACTTTGTTATACCCGATCAGGGGACTTTGTTATACTCGACTAGGCGACTTTTTCATACTTGATCAGGGGACTTTGCCATACTCGATCAGTGGACTTTCCTATATTTGACCAATGGACTTTGCTATACTCGATGAGGGGCCTTTGTTATACTCGATCAGGGACTTTGTTATACTCGACCAGGGGACTTTGTTATACTCGATCAGGGGATGTGTTATACTCGATCAGGGGACTTTGTTATACTCGATCAGGGGACTTTGTTATACTTGATTAGGGGACTTTGTTATACTCGATCAAAGGACTTTGTTATACTTGATCAGAGGACTTTGTTATACTCGACCAGGGGCCTTTGTTATACTCGACTAGAAAATTTTCTTATACTCGACCAGGGGACTTTGTTATACTTGATTAGAATACTTTGTTATACTCGACCAGGGACTTTCTTATACTCCACCATGGAATTTGTTATACTCGATCAGGGGATATATTATACTCGATCAGGGGACTTTCTTATACTCGGTTCAGGTGTCTTTGTTATACTCGTCCATTGGGCTTTGTTATACTAGCATCAGGGGACTTTGTTATACTCGATTAGGGGACTTTTTCTTACTTGATCAGGGCCCTTTGTTATAATCGACAAGGGGACTTTACTATAATCGATCAGGGGACTTTGTTATGCTCGATCTGAGGACTTTCTTATACTGCGCCAGGAGACGTTGTTATACTCGATGAAGGGATATGTTATACTCGATCAGAGGACTTTGTTATACTGGACCAGGGGACTTTGTTTTACTCGATCAGGGGACTTTGTTATACTCGATCAGGGGACTTTGTTATACTCGTCCAGGGGGCTTTGTTATACTAGGATCAGGGGACTTTGTTATTCTCGACCAGGGGACTTTGTTATACTCGACCAGAGGCCTTTGTTATACTCTGTCAGGGGACTTTATTATGCTCGATCTGGGGACTTTGTTATACTGGGCCAGGAGACTTTGTTATACTCGATCAGGGGATATGTTATACTCGATCAGGGGACTTTGTTATACTGGACCAGGGGACTTTGTTATACTCGATCAGGGGACTTTGTTATACTCGATCAGGGGAAATTGTTTACTCGTCCAAGGGGCTTTGTTATACTAGGATCAGGGGACTTTGTTATACTCGATTAGAAAACTTTGTTATACTCGACCAGGGGACTTTGTTATACTCCACCAGGGGCGTTGTTATGCTCAATCTGGGGACTTTGTTATTCTGGGCCTGGAGACTTTGTTATACTCGATCAGGGGATTTGTTCTACTCGATTAGGGGACTTTGTTATACTGGACCAGGGGACTTTGTTATACTCGATCAGGGGACTTTATTATACTCGATTAGGGGACTTGTTATACTCGTCTAGGGGGCTTTTTTATACTCAATCAGGGGACTTTGTTATACTCGACCAGGGGACTTTTGTTATACTCGATCAGGGGACTTTGTTATACTCGACCAGAGGCCTTTGTTATACTCGATAAAGGGACTTACTGTTAGACTCGAACAAGGGCCTTTGTTATACTCGATCAGAGGCCTTTGTTATACTAGATCAAAGGACTTTGTTATACTCGATTAGGGGCCTTTTAAGGACTCGATGAGGGGCCTTTGTTATACTCGATCAGGAGACTTTGTTATACTCGATCAGGGGACTTTCTTATACCCGAGCAGGGGGCTTTGTTATACTTGATCAGGGGACTTTGTAATACTCGATCAGGAGGCTTTGTTATACTTAATCAGGGGACTTGCTATACTCGACCAGGAGACTTTGTTATGCACGATCAGGGGACTTTGTTATACTCGGCCAGGGGACTTTTTTATACTTGACCAATGGACTTTGTTATACTCGATGAGGGCCCTTTGTTATGCTCGATCAGGAGACTTTGTTGTATCGAGCAGTGGACTTTGTTATACTCGATCAGAGGACTTTTTATACTCGACCAGAGGACTTTGTTATACTCGATTAGGGGACTTTATTATACTCGACCAGGGGACTTTTTTATACTTGACCAATGGACTTTGTTATACTCAATGAGGGGCTTTTGTTATACTCGATCAGGGGACTTTGTTATACGCGATCAGGGGACCTTTTTATACTCGACCAGAGGACTTTGTTATACTCGACCAGAGGATATGTTATACTTGATCAGGGGATTTTGTTATACTCAACCAGAGGACTTTGTTATACTCAATAAGGGGACTTTGTTATACTCAATCAGGGGACTTTGTTATACTCGATTAGGGGCCTTTGTTATACTCGATGAGGGGGCTTTGTTTTACTCGACCAGGGGACTTTGCTCGATACTCGACTTTGTTATACCCGATCAGGGGACTTTGTTATACTCGACCAGGCGACTTTTTCATACTTGGTCAGGTGACTTTGTCAAACTCGATCAGTGGACTTTCCTATATTTGAGCAACGGACTTTTCTATACTCCATGAGGGGTCTCTGTTATACTCGATGAGGGACTTTGTTATACTCGACCAGGGGACTTTGTTATACTCGATCAGGGGATAGGTTATACATGATCAGGGGATTTTGTTATACTCGATCAGGGGACTTTGTTATACTTGATCAGGGGACTTTGTTATACTCGACCAGGGGCCTTTGTTATACTCGATTAGAAAACTTTGTTATACTCGACCAGGGGCCTTTGTTATAATCGATTAGAAAACTTTGTTATACTCGACCAGGGGACTTTGTTATACTCCACAAGGGACTTTGTTATACTCGATCAGGGGATATGTTATACTCGACCAGGGGACTTTGTTATAATCGGTTCAGGTGTCTTTGTTATACTCGTCCAGTGGGCTTTCTTATACTAGGATCAGGGGACTTTGTTATACTCGATCAGGGGACTTTGTCTTACTGGATGAGGGCCCTTTGTTATACTCGACCAGGGGACTTTACTATAATCGATCAGGGGACTTTGTTATGCTCGATCTGAGGACTTTGTTATACTGCGCCAGGAAACGTTGTTATACTCGATGAGGGGATATGTTATACTCGATCAGGGGACTTTGTTATACTAGGATCAGGGGACTTTGTTATTCTCGACCAGGGGAGTTTATTATACTCGACCAGAGGCTTTTGTTATACTCGGTCAGAGGACTTTGTTATGCTCGATCTGGGGACTTTGTTATACTGGGCTAGGAGACTTTGTTATACTTGATCAGGGGATATGTGATACTCGATCAAGGGACTTTGTTATCCTGGACCAGAAGACTTTGTTATTCTCGATCAGGGGACTTTGTTATAATCAATCAGGGGAATTTGTTATACTCGTCCAGGGGGCTTTGTTATACCAGGTTCAGGGGACTTTGTTATACTCGATTAGAAAACTTTGTTATACTCGACCAGGGGACTTTGTTATACTCCACCAGGGACTTTGTTATACTCGATCAGGGGATATGTTATACTCGATCAGGGGTCTTTGTTATACTCGGTTCAGGTGTCTTTGTTATACCCGTCCATTGGGTTTTGTTATACTAGGATCAGGGGACTATTTTATACTCGATCAGGGGACTATGTCTTACTCGATCAGGGCCCTTTGTTATACTCGACCAGGGGACTTTGTTATAATCGATCAGGGGACTTTGTTATGCTCGATCTGAGGACTTTGTTATACTGCGCCAGGAGACGTTGTTATACTCGATGAGTGGATATGTTATGCTCGATCTGGGGACTTTGTTAAACTGGGCCAGGATACTTTGTTATAGTCGATCAGGGGATATGTTATACTCGATCAGGGGACTTTGTTATACTGGACCAGGGGACTTTTTTATACTTGACTAATGGACTTTGTTATACTCGATGAGGGGCCTTTGTTATACTCGATCAGGGGACATTGTTATACTCGACCAGAGGACTTTGTTATACTCGATCAGGTGATATGTTATACTCGATCAGGGGACTTTGTTATACTCGATCAGAGGACTTTTTTATACTCGACGAGGAGCCTTTGTTATACTCGATTAGAATACTTTGTTATACTCGACCAGGAGATTTGTTATACTCGATCAGGGGACTTTGTTATACTCCGCCTGGAACTTTGTTATATTCGATCAGGGGATATGTTATACTCGATCAGGGGACTTTGTTATACTCGATCAGGGGTCTTAGTTGTACTCGTCCAGGGGGCTTTGATATACTCGGTCAGGGGACTTTGTTATACTCGATCAGGGGACTTTGTCTTACTCAATCAGGGCCCTTGTTATACTCGACCAGGGGACTTTGTTATAATCGATTAGGGGACTTTGTTATGCTCGATCTGGGGACTTTGATATACTGCCCCAGGAGATGTTGTTATTCTCGATGAGGGGATATGTTATACTCGATCAGGGGACTTTGTTATACTGGACCAGGGGACTTTGTTATATTCGATCAGGGGACTTTGTTATTCTCAACCAGGGGACTTTGTTATACTCGACCAGACGCCTTTGTTATACTCGATCAGGGGACTTTGTTATACTGGACCAGGGGACTTTGTTATACTATGATCAGGGGACTTTGTTATTCTCGGCCAGTGGACTTTGTTATACTCGACGAGAGGCCTTTGTTATACTCGGTGTGGTAAATTTGTTATTAATCGATCAGGGGACTTTATTATGCTCGATCTGGGGACTTTGTTATACTGGGCCTGGAGACTTAGTTATTCTCGATCAGGGGACTTTGCTATGCTCGATCTGGGGACTTTGTTATACTGCGCCAGGAGACGTTGTTATTCTCGATGAGGGGATATGTTATACTCGATCAGGGGACTTTGTTATACTGGACCAGGGGACTTTGTTATACTCGATCAGGGGACTTTGTTTTTTCTCAATTAGGGAATTTGTTATTCTCGTCCAGGGGACTTTGTTATACTAGGATCAGGGGACTTTGTTATTCTCGACCAGGGGACTTTGTCATACTCGACCAGAGGCCTTTGTTATACTCGATCAGGGGACTTTGTTATACTGGACAAGGGGACATTGTTACACAGGGGCTTTGTTATGCTCGATCTGGGGACTTTGATATACTGCGCCAGGAGACGTTGTTATTCTCGATGAGGGGATATGTTATACTCGATCAGGGGACTTTGTTATACTGGACCAGGGGACTTTGTTATATTCGATCAGGGGACTTTGTTATTCTCAACCAGGGGACTTTGTTATACTCGACCAGACGCCTTTGTTATACTCGATCAGGGGACTTTGTTATACTGGACCAGGGGACTTTGTTATACTCGTTGGGGACTTTGTTATACTATGATCTGGGGACTTTGTTATTCTCGGCCAGGGGACTTTGTTATACTCGACGAGAGGCCTTTGTTATACTCGGTGTGGTAAATTTGTTATTAATCGATCAGGGGATTTTGTTATGCTCGATCTGGGGACTTTGTTATACTGGGCCTGGAGACTTTGTTATTCTCGATCAGGGGACTTTGTTACGCTCGATCTGGGGACTTTGTTATACTGCGCCAGGAGACGTTGTTATTCTCGATGAGGGGATATGTTATACTCGATCAGGGGACTTTGTTATACTGGACCCAGGGGACTTTGTTATACTCGATCAGGGGACTTTGTTTTACTCGATTAGGGAATTTGTTATACTCGTCCAGGGGACTTTGTTATACTAGGATCAGGGGACTTTGTTATTCTCGACCAGGGGACTTTGTCATACTCGACCAGAGGCCTTTGTTATACTCGATCAGGGGACTTTGTTATACTGGACAAGGGGACTTTGTTATACTCGTACAGGGGCTTTGTTATACTAGGATCAGGGGACTTTGTTATTCTCGACCAGGGGACTTTGTTATACTCGACCAGAGGCCTTTGTTATACTCAGTGTGGGGACTTTGTTATAATCGATCAGGGGACTTTGTTATGATCGATCTGGGGACTTTGTTATACTGGGCCTGGAGACTTTGTTATACTCGATCAGGGGACTTTGTCATACTGGACTAGGGGACTTTGTTATACTCGATCAGGGGACTTTGTTATACTCGATCAGGGAACTTTGTTATACTCAACTAGTGGGCTTTTTTATAGTCAATGAGGGGAGTTTGTCATACTCGACCAGGAGACTTTGTTATAATCGATCAGGGGACTTTGTTATGCACGATATGGGCACTTTGTTACACTGGGCCAGGGGACTGTTTTTTCCTCGATCAGGGGACTTTGTTATATTGGACCAGGGGACTTTGTTATACTTGATCAGGGGACTTTGTTATAGTCGATAAAGGGACTTTGTTATACTCGATAAGGGGAAATTGTTATATTCGATAAGGGGACTTAATGTTAGACTCGAACAGGGGACTTTGTTATACTCGATTATGCGGCTTTGTTATATTCGATCAGGGTACTTTGTTATACTCGATGAGGGGCCTTTGTTATACTCGATGAGAGGCCTTTGTTATACTAGATCAGGGGACTTTGTTATTCTCGATTAGGGGCCTCTTTTGGACTCGATCAGGAGACTTTGTTATACGCGATGAGGGGACTTTCTTATACTCGAGCAGGGGCTTTGTTATATTCGATCAGGGGACTTTGTTATAGTCGATCAGGAGGCTTTGTTATACTTGATCAGGGGACTTTGCTATACTCGACCAAGGGACTTTGTTATACACGATCAGGAGACTTTGTTATACTCAATGAGGGGCCTTTGTTATACTCGATCAGGGAACTTTGTTATACACGACCAGGGGACTTTGTTATACGCGATCAGGTGACTTTATTATACTCGACCAGAGGACTTTGTTATACTCGAACCAGGGAACTTTTTTATACAGGACCCGTGGACTTTGTTATACTGAATGAGGGGCGTTTGTTATGCTCGATCTGGGGACTTTGTTATACTGCGCCAGGAGACGTTGTTATTCTCGATGAGGGGATATTTTATACTCGATCAGGGGACTTTGTTATACTGTACCAGGGGACTTTGTTATACTCGATCAGGGGACTTTGTTATTCTCAACCAGGAGACTTTGTTATACTCGACCAGACGCCTTTGTTATACTCGATCAGGGGACTTTGTTATACTGGACCAGGGGACTTTGTTATACTCGTTAGGGGGCTTTGTTATACTATGATCAGGGGACTTTGTTATTCTCGGGGAGGAGACTTTGTTATACTCGACGAGAGGCCTTTGTTATACTCGGTGTGGAGAATTTGTTATTAATCGATCTGGGGACTTTGTTATGCTCGATCTGGGGACTTTGTTATACTGGGCCTGGAGACTTTGTTATTCTCGATCAGGGGACTTTGTTACGCTCGATCTGGGGACTTTGTTATACTGCGCCAGGAGACGTTGTTATTCTCGATGAGGGGATATGTTATACTCGATCAGGGGACTTTGTTATACTGGACCAGGGGACTTTGTTATAATCGATCAGGGGACTTTGTTATGCTCGATCTGTGGACTTTGTTATACTGCGCCAGGAGACGTTGTTATTCTCGATGAGGGGATATGTTATACTCCATCAGGGGACTATGTTATACTGGACCAGGGGACTTTGTTTTATTCGATCAGGGGACTTTGTTATACTCGATCAGGGGACTTTGTCATACTCGTCCAGGGGGCTTTGTTATACTAGGATCAGGGGACTTTGTTATTCTCGACCAGGAGACTTTCTCATACTCGACCAGAGGCCTTTGTTATACTCGATCAGGGGACTTTGTTATACTGGACCAGGGGACTTTGTTATACTCGTCCAGGGGGCTTTGTTATACCAGGATCAGGGGACTTTGTTATTTGTTATACTCGACCAGAGGCCTTTGTTATACTGAGTGTGGGGACTTTGTTATACTCGACCAGAGGCCTTTGTTATACTCAGTGTGGGGACTTTGTTATAATCGATCAGGGGACTTTTTTATGCTCGATCTGGGGACTTTGTTATACTGGGCCTGCAGACTTTGTTATACTCGATCAGGGAATATGTTATACTCGATCAGGGGACTTTGTTATACTGGACTAGGGGACTTTGTTAAACTCGATCAGGAGGCTTTGTTATACCCGATGAGGGGGACCTTGTCATACTCGACCAGGGGACTTTGTTGTAATCGATCAGGGGACTTTGTTATGCACGATATGGGGACTTTGTTACACTGGGCCAGGGGATTTTTTTGTAATCGATCAGGGGACTTTGTTATACTGGACCAGGGGACTTTTTTATACTCGATCAAGGGACTTTGTTATACTCGATCACTGGACTTTTGTTATACTCGATCAAGGGACTTTGTTATACTCGACCAGAGGCCTTTGTTATACTTCATCAGGGGACTTTGTTATAGTCGGTAAGGGGACTTTGTTATACTCGATAAGGGGAATTTGTTATACTCGATAAGGGGACTTAATGTTTGACTCGAACATGGAACTTTGTTATACTCGATTAGGGGACTTTGTTATATTCGATCAGGGTACTTCGTTATACTCGATAAGGGGCCTTTGTTATACTCGATCAGAGGCCTTTGTTATACTAGATCAGGGGACTTTGTTATACTCGATTAGGGGCCTCTTTTGGACTCGATCAGGAGACTTTGTTATACGCGATGAGGGGACTTTCTTATACTCGAGCAGGGGCTTTGTTATATTCGATTAGGGGACTTTGTTATACTCGATCAGGAGGCTTTGTTATACTTGATCAGGGGACTTGCTATACTCGACCAGGGGACTTTGTTATACACGATCAGGGGACTTTGTAATACTCGAGCAGGGGACTTTGTTATATTCGATTCGGGGACTTTGTTATACTCGAACCAGGGGACTTTTTTATACGTGACCAATGGACTTTGTTATACTCAATGAGGGGCCTTTGTTATACTCGATCAGGTGACTTTGTTATACACGACCAGGGGACTTTGTTATACTTAACCAGAGGGCTTTGTTATACTCGATTAGGGGCCTTTGTTATACTTGATGAGGGGGTTTTGTTATACTCGACCAGGGGACTTTGTTATGCTCGATCTGGGTACTTTCCTATATTTGACCAATGGACTTTGCTATACTGGATGAGGGGTCTTTGTTATACTCGATCAGGGGACTTGTTATAGTCGACCAGGGGACTTTGTTATACTCGTCCAGGGGGCTTTGTTATACTAGGATCAGGGGAGTTTTTATTCTCGACCAAGGGACTTTGTTATACTCGGTCTGGGGACTTTGTTATAATCGATCAGTGGACTTTGTTATGCTGGATCTGGGGACTTTGTTATACTAGGCCTGGAGACTTAGTTATACTCGATCAGGGGATATGTTATACTCGATCAGGGGACTTTGTTATACTCGATCAGGGGACTTGTTAAACCTGATCGCGGGACTTTGTTGTACTCTCGATCAGGGATTTTGTCTACCGATCAGGGCCCTCTTATACATCGACCAGGGGACTTTTATTATAATCGATCAAGCGACTTGTTATGCCCGATATGGGACTTTTGTTATACTGACCAGGGACTTTTTATACTCGATCAAGGGACTTTGTTATACTCGATCACTGACTTTTGTTATACTCGATCAGGGACTTTGTTATCCTCGACCAGAGGCCTTGTTATACCTCGATCAGGGACTTGTTATACTGGACCAGGGACTTTGTTATACTATGATCAGGGGACTTTTGTTATTCTCGGCCAGGGACTTTGTTATACTCTGACGAGAGGCAATTTTTGTTATACTCGGTGTGTGGTAAATTTGTTAGTAATCATCAGGGGACTTTATTATGCCTCGATCTGGGGGACTTTGTTATACTGGGCCTGGAGACTTAGTTATTCTCGATCAGGGACTTTGCTACGCTCGATCTGGGTACTTAGTTATACTGCGCCAGGAGACGTTGTTATACTCGATGAGGGGATATGTTATACCCGATCAGGGTCTTTGTTATATTGGACCAGGGGACTTTGTTATACTCGATCAGGGAGTTTGTTATACTCGATCAGGGGACTTTGTTATACTCGTCCAGGGGACTTTGTTATACTCGGTTCAGGGGTCTTTGTTATTCTCGTCCAGTGGGCTTTGTTATACTAGGATCAGGAGACTTTGTTATACTCGATCAAGGGACTTTGTCTTACTCGATGAGGGCCCTTTGTTATACTCGACCAGGGGACTTTGTTATAATCGATGAGGGGACTTTGTTATGCTCGATCTGGGTACATAGTTATACTGCGCCAGGAGACGTTGTTATACTCGATGAGGGGATATGTTATACTCGATCAGGGTCTTTGTTATATTGGACCAGGGGACTTTGTTATATTCGATCAGGGGACTTTGTTTATTCTCAACCAGGGACTTTGTTATACCTGACCAGACGCCTTTGTTATACTCGATCAGGGGACTTTGTTATACTGGACCAGGGGACTTTGTTATACTATGATCAGGGGACTTTGTTATTCTCGGCCAGGGGACTTTGTTATACTCGACGAGAGGCCTTTGTTATACTCGGTGTGGTAAATTTGTTATTAATCGATCAGGGGACTTTGTTATGCTCGATCTGGGGACTTTGTTATACTGGGTCTGGAGACTTAGTTATTCTCGATCAGGGGACTTTGTTACGCTCGATCTGGGGACTTTGATATACTGCGCCAGGAGACGTTGTTATTCTCGATGAGGGGATATGTTATACTCGGTCAGGGGACTTTGTTATACTGGACCAGGGGACTTTGTTATACTCGATCAGGGGACTTTGTTTTTTCTCGATTAGGGAATTTGTTATACTCGTCCAGGGGAATTTGTTATACTAGGATCAGGGGACTTTGTTATTCTCGACCAGGGGACTTTGTCATACTCGACCAGAGGCCTTTGTTATACTCGATCAGGGGACTTTGTTATACTTGACAAGGGGACTTTGTTATACTCGTACAGGGGCTTTGTTATACTAGGATCAGGGGACTTTGTTATTCTCGACCAGGGGACTTTGTTATACTCGACCAGAGGCCTTTGTTATACTCAGTGTGGGGACTTTGTTATAATCGATCAGGGGACTTTGTTACGATCGATCTGGGGACTTTGTTATACTGGGCCTGGAGACTTTGTTATACTCGATCAGGGGACTTTGTCATACTGGACTAGGGGACTTTGTTATACTCGATCAGGGGACTTTGTTATACTCGATCAGGGAACTTTGTTATACTCAACTAGTGGGCTTTTTTATAGTCAATGAGGGGACTTTGTCATACTCGACCAGGAGACTTTGTTATAATCGATCAGGGGACTTTGTTATGCACGATATGGGCACTTTGTTACACTGGGCCAGGGGACTGTTTTGTCCTCGATCAGGGGACTTTGTTATATTGGACCAGGGGACTTTATTATACTTGATCAGGGGACTTTGTTATAGTCGATAAAGGGACTTTGTTATACTCGATAAGGGGAAATTGTTATATTCGATAAGGGGACTTAATGTTAGACTCGAACAGGGGACTTTGTTATACTCGATTATGCGGCTTTGTTATATTCGATCAGGGTACTTTGTTATACTCGATGAGGGGCCTTTGTTATACTCGATGAGAGGCCTTTGTTATACTAGATCAGGGGACTTTGTTATTCTCGATTAGGGGCCTCTTTTGGACTCGATCAGGAGACTTTGTTATACGCGATGAGGGGACTTTCTTATACTCGAGCAGGGGCTTTGTTATATTCGATCAGGGGACTTTGTTATAGTCGATCAGGAGGCTTTGTTATACTTGATCAGGGGACTTTGCTATACTCGACCAAGGGACTTTGTTATACACGATCAGGAGACTTTGTTATACTCAATGAGGGGCCTTTGTTATACTCGATTAGGGAACTTTGTTATACACGACCAGGGGACTTTGTTATACGCGATCAGGTGACTTTATTATACTCGACCAGAGGACTTTGTTATACTCGAACCAGGGGACTTTTTTATACAGGACCCGTGGACTTTGTTATACTGAATGAGGGGCGTTTGTTATGCTCGATCTGGGGACTTTGTTATACTGCACCAGGAGACGTTGTTATTCTCGATGAGGGGATATGTTATACTCGATCAGGGGACTTTGTTATACTGTACCAGGGGACTTTGTTATACTCGATCAGGGGACTTTGTTATTCTCAACCAGGAGACTTTGTTATACTCGACCAGACGCCTTTGTTATACTCGATCAGGGGACTTTGTTATACTGGACCAGGGGACTTTGTTATACTCGTTAGGGGACTTTGTTATACTATGATCTGGGGACTTTGTTATTCTCGGCCAGGGGACTTTGTTATACTCGACGAGAGGCCTTTGTTATACTCGGTGTGGTAAATTTGTTATTAATCGATCAGGGGACTTTGTCATGCTCGATCTGGGGACTTTGTTATACTGGGCCTGGAGACTTTGTTATTCTCGATCAGGGGACTTTGTTACGCTCGATCTGGGGACTTTGTTATACGGCGCCAGGAGACGTTGTTATTCTCGATGAGGGGATATGTTATACTCGATCAGGGGACTTTGTTATACTGGACCAGGGGACTTTGTTATAATCGATCAGGGGACTTTGTTATGCTCGATCTGTGGACTTTGTTATACTGCGCCAGGAGACGTTGTTATTCTCGGTGAGGGGATATGTTATACTCCATCAGGGGACTATGTTATACTGGACCAGGGGACGTTGTTTTACTCGATCAGGGGACTTTGTTATACTCGATCAGGGGACTTTGTCATACTCGTCCCAGCGGGCTTTGTTATACTAGGATCAGGGGACTTTGCTATTCTCGACCAGGAGACTTTCTCATACTCGACCAGAGGCCTTTGTTATACTCGATCAGGGGACTTTGTTATACTGGACCAGGGGACTTTGTTATACTCGTCCAGGGGGCTTTGTTATACCAGGATCAGGGGACTTTGTCATTCTCGACCAGCGGACTTTGTTATACTCGACCAGAGGCCTTTGTTATACTCAGTGTGGGGACTTTGTTATACTCGACCAGAGGCCTTTGTTATACTCAGTTTTGGGACTTTGTTATAATCGATCAGGGGACTTTGTTATGCTCGATCTGGGGACTTTGTTATACTGGGCCTGGAGACTTTGTTATACTCGATCAGGGAATATGTTATACTCGATCAGGGGACTTTGTTATACTGGACTAGGGGACTTTGTTAAACTCGATCAGGAGGCTTTGTTATACTCGATGAGGGGGACCTTGTCATACTCGACCAGGGGACTTTGTTATAATCGATCAGGGGACTTTGTTATGCACGATATGGGGACTTTGTTACACTGGGCCAGGGGATTTTTTTGTAATCGATCAGGGGACTTTGTTATACTGGACCAGGGGACTTTTTTATACTCGATCAAGGGACTTTGTTATACTCGATCACTGGACTTTTTTTATACTCGATCAAGGGACTTTGTTATACTCGACCAGAGGCCTTTGTTATACTTCATCAGGGGACTTTGTTATAGTCGGTAAGGGGACTTTGTTATACTCGATAAGGGGAATTTGTTATACTCGATAAGGGGACTTAATGTTTGACTCGAACATGGGACTTTGTTATACTCGATTAGGGGACTTTGTTATATTCGATCAGGGTTCTTCGTTATACTCGATAAGGGGCCTTTGTTATACTCGATCAGAGGCCTTTGTTATACAAGATCAGGGGACTTTGTTATACTCGATTAGGGGCCTCTTTTGGACTCGATTAGGAGACTTTGTTATACGCGATGAGGGGACTTTCTTATACTCGAGCAGGGGCTTTGTTATATTCGATGAGGGGACTTTGTTATACTCGATCAGGAGGCTTTGTTATACTTGATCAGGGGACTTTGCTATACTCGACCAGGGGACTTTGTTATACACGATCAGGGGACTTTGTAATACTCGAGCAGGGGACTTTGTTATATTCGATTCGGGGACTTTGTTATACTCGAACCAGGGGACTTTTTTATACGTGACCAATGGACTTTGTTATACTCAATGAGGGGCCTTTGTTATACTCGATCAGGTGACTTTGTTATACACGACCAGGGGACTTTGTTATACGCGATCAGGTGACATTTTATACTCGACCAGAGGACTTTGCTATACTCGATCAGGGGACTTTGTTATACTTAACCAGAGGGCTTTGTTATACTCGATTAGGGGCCTTTGTTATACTTGATGAGGGGGTTTTGTTATACTCGACCAGGGGACTTTGTTATGCTCGATCTGGGTACTTTACTATATTTGACCAATGGACTTTGCTATACTCGATGAGGGGTCTTTGTTATACTCGATGAGGGGACTTGTTATAGTCGACCAGGGGACTTTGTTATACTCGTCCAGGGGGCTTTGTTATACTAGGATCAGGGGACGTTTTTATTCTCGACCAAGGGACTTTGTTATACTCGGTCTGGGGACTTTGTTATAATCGATCAGTGGACTTTGTTATGCTCGATCTGGGGACTTTGTTATACTAGGCCTAGAGACTTAGTTATACTCGATCAGGGGATATGTTATACTCGATCAGGGGACTTTGTTATACTCGATCAGGGGACTTTGTTATACTCGATCAGGGTACTTTGTTATACTCTCTAGGGGGCTTTTTTATACTCGATCATGGGACTTTGTTATACTCGATCAGGGGATTTTGTCTTACTCGATCAGGGCCCTTTGCTATACTCGACCAGGGGACTTTGTTATAATCGATCAAGCGACTTTGTTATGCTCGATATGGGGACTTTGTTATACTGGGCCAGGGGACTTTTTTGTACTCGATCAGGGGACTTTGTTATACTGGACCAGGGGACTTTTTTATACTCGATCAAGGGACTTTGTTATACTCGATCACTGGACTTTTGTTATACTCGATCAGTTGACTTTGTTATCCTCGACCAGAGGCCTTTGTTATACTCGATCAGGGGACTTTGTTATACTCGATAAGGGGACTTTATTATACTTGATAAGGGAATTTGTTATACTCGATAAGGGGACTTAATGTTTGACTCGAACAGGGTACTTTGTTATACTCGACCAGGGGACTTCGTTATACTCGATTAGGCGTCTTTGTTATAATCGATCATGGGACTTTGTTATACTCGATGAGGGGCCTTTGTTATACTCGATCAGAGGCCTTTGTTATACTAGATCAGGGGACTTTTTACACTCGATTCGGGGCCTTTTTTGGACTCGATGAGGGGCCTTTGTTATACTCGATCAGGAGACTTTGTTATACTCGATCAGGTGACTTTCTTATACTCGAGCAGGGGGCTTTGTTATATTCGATCAGGGGACTTTGTTATACTCGATGAGGAGGCTTTGTTATACTTTTTCAGGGGACTATGTTACAATCGATCAGGGGACTTTGTTATGCACGATATGGGGGCTTTGTTACACTGGGCCAGGGGACTTTTTTGTACTCGATTAGGGGACTTTGTTATACTGGACCAGGGGACTTTTTTATACTTGACCAATGGACTTTGTTATACTCGATAAGGGGACTTTATTATACTTGATAAGGGAATTTGTTATACTCGATAAGGGGACTTAATGTTAGACTCGAACAGGGGACTTTGTTTTACTCAACCAGGGGACTTTGTTATACTCGATTAGGCGGCTTTGTTATGTTCGATCAGGGTACTTTCTTATGCTCGATGTGGGGCCTTTTTGTTATACTAGATCAGGGGACTTTGTTATACACGATTTGAGGCCTTTTTTGGACTCGATTAGGGGACTTTGTTATACTCGAGCAGGGGGCTCTGTTATACTCGATCAGGGGACTTTGTTATACTCGATCAGGAGGCTTTGTTATACTAGATCAGGGGACTTTTTATATTCGATTAGGGGCCTTTTTTGGAATCGATGAGGGGCCTTTGTAATACTCGATAAGGAGACTTTGTTATACTCGAACGGAAGACTTTCTTATACTCGTGCAGGGGGCTTTGTTATATTCGATCAGGGGACATTGTTATACTCTTTCAGGATGCTTTGTTATACTTGATCACGGGACTTTGCTATACTCGACCAGGGGACTTTGTTATACACGACCAGGGGACTTTGTTATACTCGACCAGGGGACTTTTATATACTTGACCAATGGACTTTGTTATACTCGATGAGGGCCCTTTATTATACTCGATCTTGGGCATTTGTTATTCTCGAGCAAGGGACTTTGTTATACTCGATCAGGGGACTTTTTTATACTCGACCAGAGGACTTTGTTATACTCGATCAGGGGACCTTGTTATACTCAATCAGGGGACTTTGTTATACTCGATTAGGGGCCTTTGTTATACTTGATGAGGGGGTTTTGTTTTACCAGGGACTTTGTTATACGACCAGGGGACTTTTTATACTTGATCAGGAGACTTGTCATACTCGATCAGTGGACTTTCCTATATTTGAGTGATGGACTTTGCTATACTCGACGAGGGGTCTTTGTTATATCGATCAGGGGACTTTGTTATACTCGACCAGGGGACTTTGTTGTACTCGATCAGGGGACTTTGTCATATTCGACCAGAGGACTTTGTTATACTCGATCAGGGGATATGTTATACTCGAACAGAGGACTTTGCTATACTCGATCAGGGGACTTTGTTATACCTGATTAGGGGACTATGTTATACTCGATCAGGGGACTTTGTTATACTTGATCAGAGGACTTTATTATACTCGACAAGGGGCCTTTGTTATGCTCGATTAGAAAACTTTGTTATACTCGACCAGGGGACTTTGTTATACTCCACCAGGGACTTTGTTATACTCGATCAGGGGATATGTTATACTCGACCTCGGGACTTTGTTATACTCGATTAGGCGGCTTTGTTATACTCGATCAGGGGACTTTCTTATAATCGATGAGGGGCCTTTGTTATACTCGATCAGGGGCCTTTGTTATACTAGACCAGGGGACTGTGTTATACTCGATTTGAGGTCTTTTTTGGACTCGATCAGTGGACTTTGTTATACTCGAGCAGGGGGCTTTGTTATACTCGATCATGGGACTTTGTTGTACTCGATCAGGAGGCTTTGTTATACTCAATGAGGTGACTTTGCTATACTCGACCAGGGGACTTCGTTATACTCGAACAGGGGGCTTTGTTATACTCGATTAGGGGACATTGTTATACTCGATCAGTAGCCTTTGTTATACTCCATCAGGGGACTTTGCTATACTCGAAAAGGGGACTTTGTTATACTCGATTAGGGGACTTTGTTATACTCGACCAGGGAACTTTTTTATACTTGACCAATGGAGTTTGTTATACTCGATGAGGGGCCTTTGTTATACTCGACCAGGGGACTTTGCTATAGTCGACCAGGGGACTTTGTTATACTCGATTAAGGGACTTTGTTATACTCGACCAGGGACTTTGTTATACTCGATTAGAGGACTTTGTTATACTCGATTAGGGGACTTTGTTATACTCGATGAGGAGGCTTTGCTATACTCGACCAGGGGACTTTGCTATAGTCGACCAGGGGACTTTGTTTACTCGATTAAGGGACTTTGTTATACTCGACCAGAGGACTTTGTTATACTCGTCTAGGCGGCTTTTTTATACTCGATCAGGGGACTTTGTTATACTCGATCATGGGACTTTGTCTTACTCGATCAGGGCCCTTTGCTATACTCGACCGGGGGACTTTTTTATAAACGATCAGGGGACTTTGGTATGCTCGATCTAAGGACTTTGTTATACTGGGCCAGGGAACTTTTTTATACTCGATCAGGGGACTTTGTTACACTGGACCAGGGGACATTTTTATACTCGATCAGGGGACTTTGTTATACTCGATCAGGGGACTTTTGTTACACTCGATCAGGGGACTTTGTTATACTCGACCAGGGGCATTTGTTATACTCGATTAGGGAACTTTTTTATACTCTATAAGGGAACTTTGTTAAACTCGATAAGGGGAATTTGTTATACTCGATAAGGGGACTTTGATAGACTCGAACAGGGGACTTTGTTATACTCGACCAGGGGACTTTGTTATACTCGATTAGGCGGCTTTGTTATACTCGGTTAGGGGACTTTCTTATACTCGATTAGAGGCCTTTTTTGGATTCGACCACAGGACTTTGTTATACTCGAGCATTGGGCTTTGTTATACTCGATCAGGGGACTTTGTTATACTCGATGAGGAGGCTTTGTTATACTCGATCAGGGGACTTTGCTATACTCGACCAGGGGACATTGTTATACTCGATCAGGAGACTTTGTTATACTCGACCAGGGATCTTTTTTATACTTGACCAATGGAATTTGTTTTACTCGATCAGGGGACTTTTTTATACTCGATAAGAGGACTTTGTTATACTTGACCAGGGGACTTTTTTATACTTGATCAAGGGACTTTGTCTTACTCGACCAGAGGCCTTTGTTATACTCGATCGGGGGACTTTGTTATACTCGATGAGTGGACTTTACTGCATTTGACCAATGGACTTTGCTATACTCGATGAGGGGCCTTTGTTATACTCGATCAGGGGACTTTGTTATACTCGACCAGAGGACTTTGTTATACTCGATCAGGTGATATGTTATACTCGATCAGGGGACTTTGCTATACTCGATCAGAGGACTTTGTTATACTCGTCTAGGGGGCTTTTTTATACTCGATCAGGGACTTTGTTATACTCGATCAGGGGACTTTGTCTTACTCGATCAGGGCCCTTTGCTATACTCGACCGGGGGACTTTGTTATAAACGATCAGGGGACTTTGGTATGCTCGATCTAGGGACTTTATTATACTGGGCCAGGGAACTTTTTTATACTCGATCAGGGGACTTTGTTACACTGGACCAGGGGACATTTTTATACTCGATTAGGGGACTTTGTTATACTCGATCAGGAGACTTTTGTTACACTCGATGAGGGGACTTTGTTATACTCGACCAGGGTCCTTTGTTATACTCGATTAGGGGACTTTGTTATACTTGATAAGGGAACTTTGTTAAACTCGATAAGGGGAATGTGTTATAATCGATAAGGGGACTTTGATAGACTCGAACAGGGGACTTTGTTATACTCGACCAGGCGACTTTGTTATACTCGATTAGGTGGCTTTGTTATACTCGATCAGGGGACTTTCTTATACTCGATTAGAGGCCTTTTTTGGACTCGACCAGGGGACTTTGTTATACTCGAGCATTGGGCATTGTTATAATCGATCAGGGGACTTTGTTATAATCGATCAGGAGGCTTTGTTATACTCGATCAGGGGACTTTGCTATACTCGACCAGGGGACATTGTTATACTCGATCAGGGTACTTTGTTATACTCGACCAGGGATCTTTTTTAAACTTGACCAATGGACTTTGTTATACTCGATGAGGGGCCTTTGTTATACTCGATGAGGGAATTTGTTATAATCGACCATGGGATTTTGTTATACTCGATCAGGGGACTTTTTTTTACTCGAACAGAGGACTTTGTTATGCTCAATCAGGAGATATGTTATACTCGATCAGGGGACTTTGTTATACTCAACCAGGGGACTTTGTTATACTCTATCAGGGGAATTTGTCATACTCGACCAGAAGACTTTGTTATACTCGATCAGAGGATATGTTATACTCGATCAGGGGACTTTGTTATACTCGATCAGGGGACTTTGTTATACTCGATCAGAGGATATGTTATATTCGATCAGAGAACTTTGTTATATGCGATCAGGAGACTTTGTTATACTCGATTAGGGGCCTTTTTTATACTCGATGAGGGGGGTTTATTATACTCGACCACGGAGCTTTGCTATAGTCGACCAGGGGACTTTGTTATACTCGATTAGGGGACTTTATTATACTCGACCAGGGGACTTTTTTATACTTGATCAGGGGACTTTGTCTTACTCGACCAGAGGCCTTTGTTATACTCGATCGGGGGACTTTGTTATACTCGATGAGTGGACTTTACTATATTTGACCAATGGACTTTGCTATACTCGATGAGGGGCCTTTGTTATACTCGATCAGGGGACTTTGTTATACTCGACCAGAGGACTTTGTTATACTCGATCAGGTGATATGTTATACTCGATCAGGGGACTTTGTTATACTCGACGAGGGGCCTTTTTTATACTCGATTAGAAAACTTTGTTAAACTCGACCAGGAGACTTTGTGATACTCGATCAGGGGACTTTGTTATACTCCACCAGGGACTTTGTTATATTCGATCAGGGGATATGTAATACTCGATCAGGGGACTTTGTTATATTCGATCAGGGGTCTTTGTTATACTCGTCCAGGGGGCTTTGTTATACTCGATCAGGGGACTTTTTTATTTTCGATCAGGGGACCTTGTCTTACTCGATCAGGGCCTTTGTTATACTCGACCAGGGGACTTTGTTTTACTTGATCATGGCCCTTTGCTATACTCGACCAGGGGACTTTGTTATGCTCGATCTGGGACTTTGTTATACTCGATCAGTGGACTTTCCTATATTTGACCAATGGACTTTGCTATACTCGATGAGGGGCCTTTGTTATACTCGATCAGGGGACTTTGTTATACTCGATCAGGGGATATGTTATACTCGATCAGGGGACTTTGTTATACTCAACCAGATGACTTTGTTATACTCATTCAGGGGACTTTGTTATACTCGATTAGGGGCCTTTGTTATATTTTATGAGGGGGTTTTGTTATACTCGACCAGGGGACTTTGTTATACTCGATCAGGGGACTTTGATATACTCCATCAGGGGATATGTAATACTCGATCAGGGGACTTTGTTATATTCGATCAGGGGTCTTTGTTATACTCGTCCAGGGGGCTTTGTTATACTCGATCAGGGGACTTTTTTATATTCGATCAGGGGACTTTGTCTTACTCGATCAGGGCCTTTGTTATACTCGACTAGGGGACTTTGTTTTACTCGATCATGGCCCTTTGCTATACTCGACCAGGGGACTTTGTTATGCTCGATCTGGGACTTTGTTATACTCGATCAGTGGACTTTCCTATAATTGACCAATGGACTTTGCTATACTCGATGAGGGGCCTTTGTTATACTCGATCAGGGGACTTGGTTATACTCGATCAGGGGATATGTTATACTCGATCAGGGGACTTTGTTATACTCAACCAGAGGACTTTGTTATACTCATTCAGGGGACTTTGTTATACTCGATTAGGGGCCTTTGTTATATTTCATGAGGGGGTTTTGTTATACTCGACCAGGGGACTTTGTTATACTCGATCAGGGGACTTTGTTATACTCGATCAGGGGATATGTTATACTCGATCAGGGGACTTTGTTATACTTGATTAGGGGACTTTGTTATACTCTATTAGGGGACTTTGTTATACTTGATCAGAGGACTTTGTTATACTCGACCAGGTGCCTTTGTTATGCTCGATTATATAACATTGTTATTCTCGACCAGGGGACTTTGTTATACTCCACCAGGGCCTTTGTTATACTCGATCAGGGTATATGTTATACTCGACCAGGGGACTTTGTTATAATCGATTAGGGGACTTTGTTATGCTCGATCTGGGCACTTTGTTAAACTGGGCCAGGAGATGTTGTTATACTCGATCAGGGGATATGTTATACTCGATCAGGGGACTTTGTTATACTGGACCAGGGGACTTTGTTATACTCATCCAGGGGGCTTTGTTATACTCGATCAGAGGACTTTGTTATACTCGATCAGATGACTTTGTCTTACTCGATCAGGGCCGTTTGCTATACTCGACCGGGAGACTTTGTTATAATCGATCAGTGGACTTTGGTATGCTCGATCTAGAGACTTTATTATACTGGGCAAGCGGACTTTTTTATATTCGATCAGGGGACTTTGTTACACTGGACCAGGGGACATTTTTATACTCGATCAGGGGACTTTGTTATACTCGACCAGGGGCCTTTGTTATACTCGATTAGGGGACTTTGTTATACTCGATAATGGGACTTTGTTAAACTGGACCAGGGGACTTTTTTATACTCGATCAGGGGACATTGTCATATTCGACCAGAGGATTTTGTTATACTCGATCAGGGGATATGTTATAATCGAACAGAGGACTTTGCTATACTCGATCAGGGGATTTTGTTATACTTGATTAGGGGACTTTGTTATACTCGACAAGGGGCCTTTGTTATGCTCGATTAGAAAACTTTGTTATACTCGACCAGGGGACTTTGTTATACTCCACCAGGGACTTTGTTATACTCGATCAGGGGATATGTTATACTCGACCACGGGACTTTGTTATACTCGATACGGCGGCTTTGTTATACTTGATCAGGGGACTTTCTTATACTCGATGAGGGGCCTTTGTTATACTCGATCAGGGGCCTTTGTTATACTAGATCAGGAGACTTTGTTATACTCGAGCAGGTGGCTTTGTTATACTCGACCAGGGGACTTTTTTATATTCGATCAGGGGACTTTGTTATACTCGATCAGGAGGCTTTGTTATACTCGATGAGGGGACTTTGCTATTCTCGACCAGGGGACTTCGTTATACTCGAAAAGGGGACTTTGTTATACTCGAATAGGGGACTTTGTTATACTCGACCAGGGAACATTTTTATACTTGACCAATGGAGTTTGTTATACTCGATGAGGGACCTTTGTTATACTGGACCAGGGGACTTTGCTATCGTCGACCAGGGGACTTTGTTATACTCGATTAAGGGACTTTGTTATACTCGACCAGGGACTTTGTTATACTCGATTAGGGGACTTTGTTATACTCGATTAGGGGACTTTGTTATACTCGATGAGGAGGCTTTGTTATACTCGACCAGGGGACTTTGCTATAGTCGACCAGGGGACTTTGTTATACTCGATTTGTTATACTCGACCAGGGTCTTGTTTGTTATACTCGATTAGGGGACTTTGTTATACTCGATGAGGGGCATTGTTATACTCGACCAGGGGACTTTGCTATAGTCGACCAGGGGACTTTGTTATACTCGATTAGGGGACTTTGTTATACTCGATTTGTTATACAGGGGACTTTGTCATGCTCGACTAGGGACTTTATTATACTGGGCCAGGGAACTTTTTTATACTCGATTAGGGGACTTTGTTACACTGGACCAGGGGACATTTTTATACTCGATCAGGGGACTTTGTTATACTCGATCAGGGGACTTTTGTTACACTCGATGAGGGGACTTTGTTATACTCGACCAGGGATCTTTTTTATACTTGACCAATGGACTTTGTTATACTCGATGAGGGGCCTTTGTTATACTCGATGAGGGGGCTTTGTTATAATCGACCATGGGATTTTGTTATACTCGATCAGGGGACTTTTTTATACTCGACCAGAGGACTTTGTTATACTCAATCAGGAGATATGATATACTCGATCAGGGGACTTTGTTATACTCAACCAGGGGACTTTGTTATACTCTATCAGGGGACTTTGTCATACTCGACCAGAGGACTTTGCTATACTCGATCAGGGAACTTTGGTATGCTCGATCTAGGGACTTTGTTATACTGGGCCAGGGAACTTTTTTATACTCGATCAGGGGACTTTGTTACACTTGACCAGGGGACATTTTTATACTCGATCAGGGGACTTTGTTATTCTTGATCAGGGGACTTTTGTTACACTCGATGAGGGGTCTTTCTTATACTCAACCAGGGACTTTCTTATATTTGATCAGGGGATATGTAATACTTGATCAGGGGACTTTGTTATACACGATCAGGGGTCTTTGTTATACTCGTCGAGGAGGCTTTGTTATACTCGATCAGGGGACTTTGTTATACTTGATCAGGGGACTTTGTCTCATTCTTGGCAGGGCCTTTGTTATACTCGACCTGGGGACTTTGTTATAATCGATCAGGGGACTTTGTTACGCTCGATCTGGGGACTTTGTTATACTGGGCCAGGCGACTTTGTAATTCTCGCTCAGGGGATATGTTATACTCGATCAGGGGACTTTGTTATACTGGACCAGTGGACTTTATTATACTCGATCATAGGACTTTGTTAAACTCGATCAGGGAACTTTGTTATACTCGTCCAGGGGGCTTTGTTATACTCGATTAGGGGACATTGTTATACTCGATCAGAGGACTTTGTCTTACTCGATCAGGGCCCTTTGCTATTCTCGACCAGGGGACTTTGTTATAATCGATCAGGGGACATTGTTATGCTCGATCTGGGACTTTGTTATACTCGATCAGTGGACTTTCCTATATTTGACCAATGGACTTTGCTAAACTCGATGAGGGGCCTTGGTTATACTCGATCAGGGGACTTTGTTATACTCGACCAGGGGACTTTGTTATACTCGATCAGGGGACTTTGTCATACTCGGCCAGAGGACTTTGTTATACTCGATCAGAGGATATGTTATACTCGATCAGGCGACTTTGTTAAACTCGATCAGGGGACTTTGTTATACTTGATTAGGGGACTTTGTTATACTCGATCAGGGGACTTTGTTACACTGAACCAGGGGACATTTTTATGCTCGATTAGGGGACTTTGTTATTCTCGATCAGGGGACTTTTGTTACACTCGATCAGGGAACTTTGTTATACTCGACCAGGGGCCTTTGTTATACTCGATTAGGGGACTTTGTTATACTCGATAAGGGGACTTTGTTATACTCGATAAGGGGAATTTGTTATACTCGATAAGGGGACTTTGTTAGACTCGAACAGGGGACTTTGTTATACTCGATCAGGGGACTTTGTTATACTCGATCAGGAGGCTTTGTTATACTCGATGAGGGGACTTTGCTATACTCGACCAGGGGACTTCGTCATACTCGAACAGGGGGCTTTGTTATACTCGATTAGGGGACTTTGTTATACTCGATCAGGAGGCTTTGTCATACTTCATCAGGGGACTTTGCTATACTCGAAAAGGGGGCTTTGTTATACTCGATTAGGGACTTTGTTATACTCGACCAGGGAACTTTTTTATACTTGAACAATGGAGTTTGTTATACTCGATGAGGGGCCTTTGTTATACTCGACCAGGGGACTTTGCTATAGTCAACCAGGGGACTTTGTTATACTCGATTAAAGGACTTTGTTATACTCGACCAGGATCTTTGTTATACTCGATTAGGGGACTTTGTTATACTCGATTCGGGAACTTTGTTATACTCGATGAGGAGGCTTTGTTATACTCGACCAGGGGACTTTGCTATAGTCGACCAGGGGACTTTGTTATACTCGATTAGGGGACTTTGTTATACTCGACCAGACGACTTTGTTATACTCGTCTAGGGGCTTTTTTATACTCGATCATGGGACTTTGTTATACTCGATCAGGGGACTTTGTCTTACTCGATCAGGGCCCTTTGCTATACTCGACCGGGGGACTTTGTTATAAACGATCAGGGGACTTTGGTATGCTCGATCTAGGGACTTTATTATACTGGGCCAGGGAACTTTTTTATACTCGATCAGGGCACTTTGTTACACTGGACCAGGGGACATTTTTATACTCGATCAGAGGACTTTGTTATACTCGATCAGGGGACTTTTGTTACACTCGATCAGGGGACTTTGTTATCCTCGACCAGGGGCCTTTGTTATACTCTATTAGGGGACTTTGTTATACTTGATTTGGGGAATTTGTTATACTTGATCAGAGGACTTTGTTATACTCGATGAGGGGACTTTGCTATACTCGACCAGGGGACTTTGTTATACTCCACCAGGGACTTTTTTATACTCGATCAGGGGATATGTTTTACTCGATCAGGGGACTTTGTTATACTCGACCAGGGGCCTTTGTTATACTCTATTAGGGGACTTTGTTATACTTGATTAGGGGAATTTGTTATACTTGATCAGAGGACTTTGTTATACTCGATGAGGGGCCTTTGTTATACTCGATGAGGGGACTTTGCTATACTCGACCAGGGGACTTTGTTATACTCCACCAGGGACTTTTTTATACTCGATCAGGGGATATGTTTTACTCGATCAGGGGACTTTGTTATACTCGGTTCAGGGGACTTTGTTATACTCGTCCAGGGGGCTTTGTTATACTAGGAACAGGGGACTTTGTTATGCTCGATCAGGGGACTTTGTCTTACTCGATCGGGCCCCTTTGTTATACTCGACCAGGGGACTTTGTTATAATCGATTAGGAGACTTTGTTGTGCTCGATCTGGGGACTTTGTTAAACTGGTCCAGGAGACGTTGTTATACTCTATCAGGGGATATGTTATACTTGATCAGGGGACTTTGTTATACTGGACCAGGGGACTTTGTTATACTCGATTAGGGGACTTTGTTATACTCGATGAGGGAACTTTGTTATACTCGTCTAGGGGGCTTTGTTATACTCGATCAGGGGACTTTGCTATACTCGATCAGTGAACTTTGGTATGCTCGATCTAGGGACTTTGTTATACTGGGCCAGGGAACTTTTTTATACTCGATCAGGGGACTTTGTTACACTGGACCAGGGGACATTTTTATACTCGATCAGGGGACTTTGTTATTCTTGATCAGGGGACTTTTGTTACACTTGATCAGGGGACTTTCTTATACTCCACCAGGGACTTTCTTATATTTGATCAGGGGATATGTAATACTCGATCAGGGGACTTTGTTATACACGATCAGGGGTCTTTGTTATACTCGTCCAGGGGGCTTTGTTATACTCGATCAGGGGACTTTGTTATACTCGATCAGGGGACTTTGTCTCATTCTTGGCAGGGCCTTTGTTATACTCGACCTGGGGACTTTGTTATAATCGATCAGGGGACTTTGTTACGCTCGATCTGGGGTTTTTGTTATACTGGGCCAGGCGACTTTGTAATTCTCGATCAGGGGATATGTTATACTCGATCAGGGGACTTTGTTATACTGGACCAGGGGACTTTATTATACTCGATCATAGGACTTTGTTATACTCGATCAGGGAACTTTGTTATACTCGTCCAGGGGGCTTTGTTATACTCGATTAGGGGACTTTGTTATACTTGATCAGGGGACTTTGTCTTACTCGATCAGGGCCCTTTGCTATTCTCGACCAGGGGACTTTGTTATAATCGATCAGGGGACATTGTTATGCTCGATCTGGGACTTTGTTATACTCGATCAGTGGACTTTGTTGTGCTCGATCTGGGGACTTTGTTAAACTGGTCCAGGAGACGTTGTTATACTCTATCAGGGGATATGTTATACTTGATCAGGGGACTTTGTTATACTGGACCAGGGGACTTTGTTATACTCGATTAGGGGACTTTGTTATACTCGATGAGGGAACTTTGTTATACTCGTCTAGGGGGCTTTGTTATACTCGATCAGGGGACTTTGCTATACTCGATCAGTGAACTTTGGTATGCTCGATCTAGGGACTTTGTTATACTGGGCCAGGGAACTTTTTTATACTCGATCAGGGGACTTTGTTACACTGGACCAGGGGACATTTTTATACTCGATCAGGGGACTTTGTTATTCTTGATCAGGGGACTTTTGTTACACTCGATCAGGGGACTTTCTTATACTCCACCAGGGACTTTCTTATATTTGATCAGGGGATATGTAATACTCGATCAGGGGACTTTGTTATACACGATCAGGGGTCTTTGTTATACTCGTCCAGGGGGCTTTGTGATACTCGATCAGGGGACTTTGTTATACTCGATCAGGGGACTTTGTCTCATTCTTGGCAGGGCCTTTGTTATACTCGACCTGGGGACTTTGTTATAATCGATCAGGGGACTTTGTTACGCTCGATCTGGGGTTTTTGTTATACTGGGCCAGGCGACTTTGTAATTCTCGATCAGGGGATATGTTATACTCGATCAGGGGACTTTGTTATACTGGACCAGGGGACTTTATTATACTCGATCATAGGACTTTGTTATACTCGATCAGGGAACTTTGTTATACTCGTCCAGGGGGCTTTGTTATACTCGATTAGGGGACTTTGTTATACTCGATCAGGGGACTTTGTCTTACTCGATCAGGGCCCTTTGCTATTCTCGACCAGGGGACTTTGTTATAATCGATCAGGGGACATTGTTATGCTCGATCTGGGACTTTGTTATACTCGATCAGTGGACTTTCCTATATTTAACCAATGGACTTTGCTAAACTCGATGAGGGGCCTTGGTTATACTCGATCAGGGGACTTTGTTATACTCGACCAGGGGACTTTGTTATACTCGATCAGTGGACTTTGTCATACTCGGCCAGAGGACTTTGTTATACTCGATCAGAGGATATGTTATACTCGATCAGGCGACTTTGTTTAACTCGATCAGGGGACTTTGTTATGCTTGATTAGGGGACTTTGTTATACTCGATCAGGGGACCTTGTTACACTGAACCAGGGGACATTTTTATGCTCGATTAGGGGACTTTGTTATTCTCGATCAGGGGACTTTTGTTACACTAGATCAGGGAACTTTGTTATACTCGACCAGGGGCCTTTGTTATACTCGATTAGGGGACTTTGTTATACTCGATAAGGGGACTTTGTTATACTCGATAAGGGGAATTTGTTATATTCGATAAGGGGACTTTGTTGGACTCGAACAGGGGACTTTGTTATACTCGATCAGGGGACTTTGTTATACTCGATCAGGAGGCTTTGTTATACTCGATGATGGGACTTTGCTATACTCGACCAGGGGACTTCGTTATACTCGAACAGGGGGCTTTGTTATACTCGATTAGGGGACTTTGTTATACTCGATCAGGAGGCTTTGTCATACTCCATCAGGGGACTTTGCTATACTCGAAAAGGGGACTTTGTTATACTCGATTAGGGGACTTTGTTATACTCGACCAGGGAACTTTTTTATACTTGACCAATGGAGTTTGTTATACTCGATGAGGGGCCTTTGTTATACTCGACCAGGGGACTTTGCTATAGTCGACCAGGGGACTTTGTTATACTCGATTAAGGGACTTTGTTATACTCGACCAGGGTCTTTGTTATACTCGATTAGGGGACTTTGTTATACTTGATTAGGGGACTTTGTTATACTCGATGAGGAGGCATTGTTATACTCTTCCAGGGGACTTTGCTATAGTCGACCAGGGGTCTTTGTTATACTCGATTAGGGGACTTTGTTATACTCGACCAGACGACTTTGTTATACTCGTCTAGGGGCTTTTTTATACTCGATCATGGGACTTTGTTATACTCGATCAGGGGACTTTGTCTTACTCGATCAGGGCCCTTTGCTCTACTCGACCGGGGGACTTTGTTATAAACGATCAGGGGACTTTGGTATGCTCGATCTAGGGACTTTATTATACTGGGCCAGGGAACTTTTATACTCGATCAGGGCACTTTGTTACACTGGACCAGGGGACATTTTTATACTCGATCAGGGGACTTTGTTATACTCGATCAGGAGACTTTTGTTACACTCGATCAGGGGACTTTGTTATACTCGACCAGGGGCCTTTGTTATACTCTATTAGGGGACTTTGTTATACTCGATAAGGGGACTTTTTTATCCTTGACCAATGGACTTTGTTATACTCGATGAGGGGCCTTTGTTATACTCGATGAGGGGACTTTGCTATACTCGACAAGGGGACTTTGTTATACTCGATCAGGGGACTTTTTTATACTCGACCAGAGGACTTTGTTATACACAATCAGGGAATATGTTATACTTGATCAAGGGACTTTGTTATACTCAACTAGGGGACTTTGTTATACTCGATCAGGGGACTTTGTTATACTCTAAAGGGGACTTTGTTATACTCGATCAGGGGACTTTGTTATACTCGATTAGTGGCCTTTGTTATACTCGATGAGGGGGCTTTGTTATACTCGACCAGGGGACTTGCTATAATCGACCAGGGGACTTTTTTATACTCGATCAGGGGACTTTGTTACACTGGACCAGGGGACATTTTTATACTTGATTAGGGGACTTTGTTTTACTCGATCAGGGGAGTTTTGTTATACTTGATCAGGGGACTTTTGTTACACTCGATCAAGGGACTTTGTTATACTCGACCAGGGGCCTTTGTCATATTCGACCAGAGGACTTTGTTATACTCGATCAGAGGATATGTTATACTCGATCAGGGGGCTTTGTTATACCTGATCAGGGGACCTTGTCATACTCGATCTGTGGACTTTCCTATATTTGACCAATGGACTTTGTTATACTCTATGAGGGGCCTTTGTTATACTTGATCAGGGGACTTTGTTATACTTGATTAGGGGAAATTGTTATACTCGCCCAGGGGGCTTTGTTATACTCGATTAGGGGACTGTGTTATACTCGATCAGGGGACTTTGTCTTACTCGATCAGTCCCTTTGCTATACTCGACCAGGGAACTTTTTATAATCGATCAGGGGACTTTGTTATGCGCGATCTGGGACTTTGTTATACTCGATCAGTGGACTTTCCTATATTTGACCAATGGACTTTGTTATACTCGATCAAGGGACTTTGTTATACTCGACCAGGGGACTTTGTTATAATCGATTAGGGGACTTTGTTATGCTCGATGGGGACTTTGTCTTACTCGATCAGGGCCCTTTGTTATACTCGAACAGGGGACTTTGTTGTAATCGATTAGGGGACATTGTTATGCTCGATCTGGGGACTTTGTTATAATCGATCAGGGGGCTTTGTTATACTCGACGAGGGGACTTTTTTATACTTGATCAGGGGACTTTGTCATACTCGATCAGTGGACTTTTCTCTATTTGACCAATGGACTTTGCTATACTCGATGAGGGGCCTTTGTTATACTCGATCACTGGACTTTGTTATACACGACCAGGGGACTTTGTTATACTCGTTCAGGGGTCTTTGTTATACTCGACCAGAGGACTTTGTTATACTCGATCAGGGGATATGTTATACTCGATCAGGGGACTTTGTTTTACTCGATTAGGGGACTTTGTTATACTTGATCAGAGGACTTTGTTATACTCAACCAGGGTCCTTTGTTATACTCGATTAGAAAACTTTGTTATACTCGACCAGGGGACTTTGTTATACTCCACCAGGGACTTTTTTATACTCGATCAGGGGACTTTGTCTTACTCAATCAGGGGCCTTTGTTATACTCGACCAGGGGACTTTGTTATAATCGATTAGGGGACTTTGTTACGCTCGATTTGGTGACTTTGTTAAACTGGGCCAGGAGACGTTGTTATACTCTATCAGGGGATATGTTATACTTGATCAGGGGACTTTGTTATACTGGACCAGGGGCTTTGTTATACTCGATTAGGGAACTTATTTATACTTGATGTGGGAACTTTGTTATACTCGTCTAGGGGGCTTTGTTATACTCGATCAGGGGACTTTGTTATACTCGATCAGGGAACTTTGGTATGCTCGATCTAGGGACTTTGTTATACTGGGCCAGGGAACTTTTTTTACTCGATCAGGGTACTTTGTTACACTGGACCAGGGGACATTTTTATACTCGATCAGGGGACTTTGTTATACTTGATCAGGGGACTTTTGTTACACTCGATCAGGGGACTTTGTTATACACGACCAGGGGCCTTTGTTATACTCGATCAGGAGACTTTGTTATACTCGATTAGTGGCCTTTGTGATACTCGATCAGGGGACTTTGTTATACTCCACCAGGGACTTTGTTATATTCGATCAGGGGATATGTAATACTCGATCAGGGGACTTTGTTATACACGATCAGGGGTTGTTGTTATACTCGTCCAGGGAGCTTTGTTATACTCGATCAGGGGACTTTGTTATACTCGATCAGGGGACTTTGTCTCATTCGATCAGGGCCTTTGTTATACTCGACCTGGGGACTTTGTTATAGTCGATCAGGGGACTTTGTTACGCTCGATCTGGGAACTTTGTTATACTGGGCAAGGAGACTTTTTAATACTCGATCAGGGGATATGTTATACTCGATCAGGGAACTTTGTTATACTCGTCCAGGGGGCTTTGTTATACTCGATTAGGGGACTTTGTTATACTCGATCAGGGGACTTTGTTATACTTGATTAGGGGCCTTTTTTGGACTCGATGAGGGGCCTTTGTAATACTCGATGAGGAGACTTTGTTATACTCGATCAGAGGACTTTCTTATACTCGTGCAGGGGGCTTTGTTATATTCGATCAGGGGACTTTGTTATACTCGATCAGAAGGCTTTGTTATACTTGATCATGGGACTTTGCTATACTCGACCAGGGGACTTTGTTATACACGATGAGGGGACTTTGTTATACTCGACCAGGGGACTTTTTTATACTTGACCAATGGACTTTCTTATACTCGATGAAGGCCCTTTGTTAGAGTCGATCAGGGGCATTTGTTATACTCGAGCAGGGAACTTTGTTATACTCGATTAGGGGACTTTTTTATACTCGACCAGATAACTTTGTTATACTCTATCAGGGGATATGTTATACTCGATCACGGGACTTTGTTATACTCAACCGGAGGACTTTGTTATACTCGATCAGGGGACTTTGTTATACTCAATCAGGGGACTTTGTTATACTCGATTAGGGGCCTTTGTTATACTTGATGAGGGTTTTTTGTTATACTCGACCAGGGGACTTTGTTATACTCGATCAGGGGACTTTGTTATACTCGACCAGGGGACTTTTTTATACTTGATCAGGGGACTTTGTCATACTCGATCAGTGGACTTTCCTGTATTTGACCGATGGATATTGCGATACTCGATGAGGGGTCTTTGTTATACTCGATCAGGGGACTTTGTTATACTCGACCAGGGGACTTTGTTATACTCGATCAGGGGACTTTGTTATACTTGATTAGGGGACTTTGTTATTCTCGATCAGGGGACTTTGTTATACTTGATCAGAGGACTTTGTTATACTCGACAAGGGGCCTTTGTTATGCTCGAATAGAAAACTTTGTTATACTCGACCAGGGGACTTTAATATACACCACCAGGGACTTGTTATACTCGATCAGGGGATATGTTGTACTCGATCAGGGGACTTTGTTATACTCGGTTCAGGGGACTTTGTTATACTCGTCCAGGGGCTTTGTTATACTAGCATCGGAGGACTAGGTTATACTCGATGAGGAGACTTTGTCTTACTCGATCAGGGCCCTTTGTTATACTCGCCCAGGGGACTTTGTTATAATCGATTAGGGGACTTTGTTATGCTCGATCTGGGGACTTTGTTAAACTGGGCCAGGAGACGTTGATATACTCGATCAGGGGATATGTTATACTCGATTAGGGGACTTTGTTATACTGTAGCTTGGGACTTTGTTATACTCGATCTGGGGACTTTGTTATACTCGATTAGGAAACTTTGTTATACTCATCCAAGGGGTTTTGTTATACTCGATCAGGGGACTTTGTTATACTCGATCAGGAGACTTTGTCTTACTCGATCAGGGCCCTTTGCTATACTCGACCAGGGGACTTTGTTATAATCGATCAGGGGTCTTTGGTATGCTCGATCTAGGGACTTTGTTATTCTGGGCAAGGGGACTTTTTTATACTCGATCAGGGAACTCTGTTACACTGGTTCAGAGGACATTTTTATACTCGATTAGGGGACTTTGTTATACTCGATTAGGGGACTTTTGTTACACTCGATCAGGGGATTTTGTTATACTCGACAAAGGGCCTTTATTATACTCGATTAGGGGACTTTGTTATACTCGATATGGGGACTTTGTTATACTCGATAAGGGGAATTTGTTATACTCGATAAGGGGACTTTGTTAGACTCGAACAGTGGACTATGTTATACTCGACCAGGGGACTTTGTTATACTCGATTAGGGGACTTTTTCATACTCGACCAGAGGACTTTGTTATACTCTATCAGGGGATATGTTATACTCGATCACGGGACTTTGTTATACTCAACCGGAGGACTTTGTTATACTCGATGAGGGGACTTTGTTATACTCAATCAGGGGACTTTGTTATACTCGATTAGGGGCCTTTGTTATACTTGATGAGGGGGTTTTGTTATACTCGACCAGGGGACTTTGTTATACTCGATCAGGGGACTTTGTTATACTCGACCAGGGGACTTTATTATACTTGATCAGGGGACTTTGTCATACTCGATCAGTGGACTTTCCTATATTTGACCGATGGACTTTGCTATAATCGATGAGGGGTCTCTGCTATACTCGATCAGGGGACTTTGTTATACTCGACCAGGGGACTTTGTTATACTCGATGAGGGGATATGTTATACTCGATCAGGGGACTTTGTTATACTCGATCAGGGGACTTTGTTATACTTGATTAGGGGACTTTGTTATTCTCGATCAGGGGACTTTGTTATACTTGATCAGAGGACTTTGTTATACTCGACCAGGGGCCTTTGTTATGCTCAATTAGAAAACTTTGTTATACTCGACCAGGGGACTTTAATATACTCCACCAGGGACTTGTTATACTCGATCAGGGGATATGTTGTACTCGATCAGGGGACTTTGTTATACTCGGTTCAGGGGACTTTGTTATACTCGTCCAAGGGGCTTTGTTATACTAGCATCAGAGGACTAGGTTATACTCGATGAGGGGACTTTGTCTTACTCGATCAGGGCCCTTTGTTATACTCGACCAGGGGACTTTGTTATAATCGATTAGGGGACTTTGTTATGCTCGATCTGGTGACTTTGTTAAACTGGGCCAGGAGACGTTGTTATACTCGATCAGGGGATATGTTATACTCGATCAGGGGACTTTGTTATACTGTAGCAGGGGACTTTGTTATACTCGATCTGGGGACTTTGTTATACTCGATTAGGAAACTTTGTTATACTCCTCCAAGGGGTTTTGTTATACTCGATCAGGGGACTTTGTTATACTCGATCAGGGGACTTTGTCTTACTCGATCAGGGCCCTTTGCTATACTCGACAAGGGGACTTTGTTATAATCGATCAGGGGTCTTTGGTATGCTCGATCTAGGGACTTTGTTATTCTGGGCAAGGGGACTTTTTTATACTCGATCAGGGGACTTTGTTACACTGGTCCAGAGGACATTTTTATACTCGATTAGGGGACTTTGTTATACTCGATTAGGGGACTTTTGTTACACTCGATCAGGGGACTTTGTTATACTCGACAAGGGGCCTTTATTATACTCGATTAGGGGACTTTGTTATACTCGATATGGGGACTTTGTTATACTCGATAAGGGGAATTTGTTATACTCGATAAGGGGACTTTGTTAGACTCGAACAGGGGACTTTGTTATACTCGACCAGGGGACTTTGTTATACTCGATTAGGCGGCTTTGTTATACTCGATCAGGGGACTTTCTTAAACTCGATGAGGGGCCTTTGTTATACTCGATCAGGGGCCTTTGTTATACTAGATCAGGGGACTTTGTTATACTCGATTAGAGGCCTTTTTTGGACTCGATTAGGGGACTTTGTTATACTCGAGCAGGGGGCTTTGTTATACTCGACCAGGGGACTTTGTTATACTCGACCAGCGGGCTTTGTTATACTCGATTAGGGGACTTTGTTATAATCGATCAGGAGGCTTTGTTTTATTCGATCAGGGGACTTTGCTATACTCGACTAGGGGACTTTGTTATACTCGAACAGGGGGCTTTGTTATTCTCGACCAGAGAACTTTTTTATACTTGACCAATGAACTTTGTTATACTCCATGAGGGGCCTTTGTTACACTCAATTAGGGGACTTTGTTATACTCGATCAGGGGACTTTGTTATACTCGATTAGAGGCCTTTTATGGACTCGATTAGGGGACTTTGTTATACTCGTCCAGGGGGCTTTGTTATACTAGCATCAGAGGACTTTGTTATACTCGATTAGGGGACTTTGTCTTACTCGATGAGGAACCTTTGTTATACTCGACCAGGGGACTTTGTTATACTCGATAAGGAGCCTTTGTTATACTAGATCAGGGGACTTTGTTTTACTCGATTAGAGGCCTTTTTTGGACTCGATTAGGGGACTTTGTTATACTCGAGCAGGGGGCTTTGTTATACTCGATCAGGGGACTTTGTTATACTCGATCAGGAGCCTTTGTTATACTCGATCAGGGACTTAGCTATACTCGACCAGGGGACTTTGTTATACTCGAGCAGGAGGCTTTGTTATACTCGATTAGGGGACTCTGTTACACTCGATCAGGAGGCTTTGTTATATTCGATCAGGTGACTTTGCTATACTCGACCAGGGGACTTTGTTATACTCGAACAGGGAACTTTGTTATACTCGACCAGGGGACATTGTTATACTCGATTAGGCGGCTTTGTTATACTCGATCAGGGGACTTTCTTATACTCGATGAGGGGCCTTTTTTGGACTCGATGAGGGGCCTTTGTTATACTCGATCAGGGGACTTTGTCTTACTCGACCAGGGAACTTTTTTATACTCGAGCAGGGGTTTGTTATATTCGATAAGGGGACTTTGTTATACTCGATCAGGAGGCTTTGTTATACTTGATCAGGGAACTTTGCTATACTCGACCAGGGGACTTTGTTATACACGAACCGGGGACTTTGTTATACTCGACCAGGGGACTTTTTTATACTTGACCAGAGGACTTTGTTATATTCGATTAGGGGACTTTGTTATACTCGATGAGGGGACTTTGTTATACTCGAGCAGGGACTTTGTTATACTCGATCAGGGGACTTTGTTATACTCGAACCAGGGGACTTTTTTATACTTGACCAATGGACTTTGTTCTACTCAATGAGGGGCCTTTGTTATACTCGATCAGGGGACTTTGTTATACACGACCAGAGGACTTTGATATACTCGATCAGGGGATATGTTATACTCGATCAGGGGACTTTGTTACACTCAACCAGAGGGCTTTGTTATACTCATTCAGGGGACTTTGTTATACTCGATTAGGGGCCTTTGTTATATTTGATGAGAGGGTTTTGTTATACTCGACCAGGGGACTTTGTTATACTCGATCAGGGGACTTTGTTATACTCGATCAGGGGATATGTTATACTCGATGAGGGGACTTTGTTATACTCGATCAGGGGACATTGTTATACTTGATTAGGGGACTTTGTTATACTCGATTAGGGGTCTTTGTTATACTTGATCAGAGGACTTTGTTATACTCGACGAGGGGCCTTTGTTATGCTCGATTAGAAAACTTTGTTATACTCGACCAGGGGACTTTGTTATACTCCACCAGGGCCTTTGTTATACTTGATCAGGGGATATGTTATACTCGATCAAGGGACTTTGTTATACTCGGTAGACGGACTTTGTTATACTCGTCCAGGGGGCATTGTTATACTAGGATCAAAGGACTTTGTTATACTCGATGAGGGGACTTTGTCTTACTCAATCAGGGCCCTTTGTTATACTCGACTAGGGGACTTTGTTATAATCGATTAGGGGACTTTGTTATGCTCGATCTGGGCACTTTGTTAAACTGGGCCAGGAGACGTTGTTACACTCGATCAGGGGATATGTTATTCTCGATCAGGAAACTTTGTTATACTCGTTCAGATGACTTTGTCTTACTCCATCAGGGCCCTTTGCTATACTCGACCGGGGGACTTTGTTATAATCGATCAGTGGACTTTGGTATGCTCGATCTAGGGACTTTATTATACTGGGCAAACGGACTTTTTTATATTCGATCAGGGGATATGTTATACTCGATCAGGGGACTTTGTTGTACTCAACCAGAGGACTTTGTTATACTCGATCAGGGGACTTTGTTATACTCAATCAGGGGACTCTGTTATACTCGATTTGGGGCCTTTGTTATACTCGATGAGGGGGGCTTTGTTATACTCGACCAGGGGACTTTGCTATACTCGACCAGGGGAATTTGTTATACTCGATGAGTTGCTTTGTTATACTCGACGAGGGGTATTTTTTATACTCGATCAGTGGACTTTCCTATATTTGACCAATGGACTTTGCTATACTCGATGAGGGGCCTTTGTTGAATTCGATCACTGGGCTTTATTATACACGACCAGGGGACTTTGTTATACTCGTTCATGGGTCTTTGATATACTCGACCAGAGGACTTTGTTATACTCGATCAGGGGATATGTTAAACTCGATCAGGGGACTTTGTTTTACTCGATTAGGGGGCTTTGTTATACTTGATCATAGGACTTTGTTATACTCAACCAGGGGCCTTTGTTATACTCGATTAGAAAACTTTGTTATACTCGACCAGGGGACTTTATTATACTCCACCAGGGACTTTTTTATACTCGATCAGGGATATGTTTTACTCGATCAGGGGACTTTGTTATACTCGGTTCAGGGGACTTTGTTATACTCGTCCAGGGGGCTTTGTTATACTAGGATCAGGGGACTTTGTGATGCTCGATCAGGGGACTTTGTCTTACTCGATCAGGGCCCTTTTTTATACTCGACCAGGGGACTTTGTTATAATCGATTAGGGGACTTTGTTATGCTCGATCTGGGGACTTTGTTAAACTGGGCCAGGAGACGTTGTTATACTCTATCAGGGGATATGTTATACTTGATCAGGGGACTTTGTTATACTGGACCAGGGGACTTTGTTATACTCGATTAGGGGACTTTGTTATACTCGATGAGGGAACTTTGTTATACTCGTCTATGGGGCTTTGTTATACTCGATCAGGGGACTTTTGTTACACTCGATCAGGGAACTTTGTTATACTCGACCAGGGGCCTTTGTTATACTCGATTAGGGGACTTTGTTATACTCGATAAGGGGAATTTGTTATACTAGATAAGGGGACTTTGTTAGACTCGAACAGGGGACTTTGTTATACTCGACCAGGGGACTTTGTTATACCCGATTAGGCGGCTTTATTATACTCGATCAGGGGACCTTCTTATACTCGATGAGGGGCCTTTGTTATACTCAATGAGGGGCCTTTTTTATACTAGATCAGGGGACTTTGTTATACTCGATTAGAGGCCTTTATTGGACTCGATCAGGGGACATTGTTATACTCGAGCAGGGGGCTTTCTTATACTTGATCAGGGGACTTTGTTATACTCGATCAGGAGGCTTTGTTATACTCGATCAGGGGACTTTGCTACACTCGACCAGGGGACTTTGTTATACTCGATTAGGGAACTTTGTTATACTTGACCAGGGAACTTTTTTATCCTTGACCAATGGACTTTGTTATACTCGATGAGGGGCCTTTGTTATACTCGATGTGGGGACTTTGTTATACTCGACCAGGGGACTTTGTTATTTTCGATCAGGGGACTTTTTTATACTCGACCAGAGGACTTTGTTGTCCACAATCAGGGAATATGTTATACTTGATCAAGGGACTTTGTTATACTCAACTAGGGGACTTTGTTATACTCGATCAGGGGACTTTGTTATACTCTAAAGGGGACTTTGTTATACTCGATTAGGGGACTTTGTTATACTCGATTAGTGGCCTTTGTTATACTCGATGAGGGGGCTTTGTTATACTCGACCAGGGGACTTGCTATAATCGACAAGGGGACTTTTTTATACTCGATCAGAGGACTTTGTTACACTGGACCAGGGGACAATTTTATACTTGATTAGGGGACTTTGTTTTACTCGACCATGGGAGTTTTGTTATACTTGATCAGGGGACTTTTGTTACACTCGATCAAGGGACTTTGTTATACTCGACCAGGGGCCTTTTCATACTCGACCGGAGGATTTTGTTATACTCGATCAGAGGATATGTTATACTCGATCAGGGGGCTTTGTTATACTCGATGAGGGGACTTTGCTATACTCGACCAGGGGACTTTGTTATACTCGATCAGGGGACTTTGTTATACTCGACCAGGGGACTTTTTTATACTTGATCAGGGGACTTTGTCATACTCGACCCGAGGACTTTGTTATACTCGATCAGAGGATATGTTATACTCGATCAGGGGGCTTTGTTATACTCGATCAGGGGACTTTGCTATACTCGACCAGGGGACTTTGTTATACTCCACCAGGGGACTTTTTATACTTGATTCAGGGGACTTTGTCATACTAGATCTGTGGACTTTCCTATATTTGACCAATGGACTTTGCTATACTCGATGAGCGGCCTTTGTTATACTCGATCAGGGGACTTTGTTATACTTGATTAGGGGACTTTGTTATACTCGATCAGGGAACTTTGTTAAAATGGACCAGGGGACATTTTTATACTCGATTAGGGGACTTTGTTATTCTCGATCAGGTGACTTTTGTTACACTCGATCAGGGAACTTTGTTATTCTCGACCAGGGACCTTTGTTATACTCGATTAGGGGACTTTGTTATACTCGATATGGGGACTTTGTTATACTCGAAAAGGGGAATTTGTTATATTCGATAAGGGTTTTTGTTAGACTCGAACAGGGGACTTTGTTATACTCGACCAGGGGCCTCTGTTATACTCGATCAGGGGACTTTGTTACACTCGACCAGGGATCTCTTTTATACTTGACCAATGGACTTTGTTATCCTCGATGAGGGGCCTTTGTTATACTCGATGAGGGGACTTTGTTATACTCAACCAGGGGACTTTGTTATACTCGATCAGGGGACTTTTTTATACTCGACCAGAGAACTTTGTTATACTCAATCAGGGGATATGTTATACTCGATCAGGGGACTTTCTTATACTCAACCAGGGGAGTTTGTTATACTCGATCAGGGGACTTTGTCTTACTCGACCAGAGGCCTTTATTATACTCGATCGAGGAACTTTGTTATACCCGATGAGTGGACTTTACTATATTTGACCAATGAGCTTTGCTATACTCGATGTGGGGATTTTGTTATACTCGATCAGGGGACATTGTTATACTCGACCAGGTGACATTGTTATACTCGATCATGGGACTTTGTTATACTCGACCAGAGGACTTTGTTATACTCGATCAGGTGATATGTTATACTCGATCAGGGGAATTTGTTATACTCGATCAGAGGACTTTGTTATACTCGACGATGGGTTTTTTATACTCAATTAGAAAACTTTGTTATACTCGACCAGGGGACTTTGTTATACTCGATAAGGGGCCTTTGTTATAATAGATCAGGGGACTTTGTTATACTCGATTAGAGGCCTTTTTTGAACTCGATTAGGGGACTTTGTTATACTCGAGCAGGGGGCTTTGTTATACTCGATCAGGGGACTTTGTTATACTCGATCAGGAGGCTTTGTTATACTCGATCAGGGGACTTTGCTATACTCGACCAGGGAACTTTGTTATACTCGAGGAGGGGGCTTTGTTATACTCGATTAGGGGACTCTGTTATACTCGATCAGGAGGCTTTGTTATATTCGATCAGGGGACTTTGCTATACTCGACCAGGGGACTTTGTTATACTCGAACAGGAGACTTTGTTATACTCGACCAGGGGACTTTGTTATACTCGATTAGGCGGCTTTGTTATACTCGATCAGGGGACTTTCTTATACTCGATGAGGGGCCTTTGTTATACTCGATCAGAGGCCTTTGTTATACTAGATCAGGGGACTTTGTTACACTTGATTAGGGGCCTTTTTTGGACTCGATGAGGGGCCTTTAATATAATCGATCAAGTGACTTTGTCTTACTCGATCATGGCCCTTTGCTATACTCGACCGGGGGACTTTGTTATACTCGACCAGGGACTTTTTTATACTCGAGTAGGGGGCTTTGTTATATTCGATCAGAGGACTTTGTTATACTCGATCAGGAGGCTTTGTTATACTTGATCAGGGGACTTTGCTATACTCGACCAGGGGACTTTGTTATACACGAACCGGGGACTTTGTTATACTCGACCAGGGGACCTTTTTATACTTGACCAGAGGACTTTGTTATATTCGATTAGGGGACTTTGTTATACTCGATGATGGGACTTTGTTATACTCGAGCAGGGGACTTTGTTATACTCGATCAGGGGACTTTTTTATACTCGACCAGAGGACTTTGTTATATTCGATTAGGGGACTTTGTTATACTCGAACCAGGGGACTTTTTTATACTTGACCAATGGACTTTGTTCTACTCAATGAGGTGGCCTTTGTTATACTCGAGCAGGGGACTTTGTTATACACGACCAGGAGACTTTGTTATACGCGATCAGGGGACTTTTTTATACTCGACCAGAGGACTTTGTTATACTCGATCAGGGGATATGTTATACTCGATCAGGGGACTTTGTTATAGTCAACCAGAGGACTTTCTTATACTCATTCAGGGGATATGTTATACTCGATTAGGGGCCTTTGTTATATTTGATGAGGGGGTTTTGTTATACCCGACCAGGGGACTTTGTTATACTCGATCAGGGGACTTTGTTATACTCGATCAGGGGATATGTTATACTCGATGAGGGGACTTTGTTATACTCGATCAGGGGACATTGTTATACTTGATTAGGGGACTTTGTTATACTCGATTAGGGGTCTTTGAAATACTTGATCAGAGGACTTTGTTATACTCCACCAGGGCCTTTGTTATACTTGATCAGGGGATATGTTATACTCGATCAAGGGACTTTGTTATACTCGGTAGAGGGGACTTTGTTATACTCGTCCAGGGGGCATTGTTATACTAGGATTAAAGGACTTTGTTATACTCGATGAGGGGACTTTGTCTTACTCGATCAGGGCCCTTTGTTATACTCGACCAGGGGACTTTGTTATACTCGATCAGGGGACTTTGTTATACTCGATCAGGGGATATGTTATACTCGATGAGGGGACTTTGTTATACTCGATCAGGGGACATTGTTATACTTGATTAGGGGACTTTGTTATACTCGATTAGGGGTCTTTGTTATACTTGATCAGAGGACTTTGTTATACTCGACCAGGGGCCTTTGTTATGCTCGATTAGAAAACTTTGTTATACTCGACCAGGGGACTTTGTTATACTCCACCAGGGCCTTTGTTATACTTGATCAGGGGATATGTTATACTCGATCAAGGGACTTTGTTATACTCGGTAGAGGGGACTTTGTTATACTCGTCCAGGGGGCATTGTTATACTAGGATCAAAGGACTTTGTTATACTCGATGAGGGGACTTTGTCTTACTCGATCAGGGCCCTTTGTTATACTCGACCAGGGGACTTTGTTATAATCGATTAGGGGACTTTGTTATGCTCGATCTGGGCACTTTGTTAAACTGGGCCAGGAGACGTTGTTATACTCGATCAGGGGATATGTTATTCACGATCAGGAAACTTTTTTATACTCGTTCAGATGACTTTGTCTTACTCCATCAGGGCCCTTTGCTATACTCGACTGGGGGACTTTGTTATAATCGATCAGTGGACTTTGGTATGCTCCATCTAGGGACTTTATTATACTGGGCAAACGGACTTTTTTATATTCGATCAGGGGATATGTTATACTCGCTCAGGCGACTTTGTTGTACTCAACCAGAGGACTTTGTTATACTCGATCAGGGGACTTTGTTATACTCAATCAGGGGACTCTGTTATACTCGATTTGGGGCCTTTGTTATACTCGATGAGGGGGGCTTTGTTATACTCGACCAGGGGACTTTGCTATACTCGACCAGGGATAATTTGTTATACTCGATGAGGGGACTTTGTTATACTCGACCAGGGGACTTTTTTATACTTGATCAGGGGACTTTGTCATACTCGACCAGAGGACTTTGTTATACTCGATCAGAGGATATGTTATACTCGATCAGGGGGCTTTGTTATACTCGATCAGGGGATTTTACTATACTCGACCAGGGGACTTTGTTATACTCGATCAGGGGACTTTGTTATACTCGACCAGGGGACTTTTTTATACTTGATTCAGGGGACTTTGTCATACTAGATCTGTGGACTTTCCTATATTTGACGAATGGACTTTGCTATACTCGAAGAGCTGCCTTTGTTATACTCGATGAGGGGACTTTGTTATACTTGATTAGAGGACTTTGTTATACTCGATCAGGGGACTTTGTTACAATGGACCAGGGGACATTTTTATACTCGATTAGAGGACTTTGTTATTCTCGATCAGGGGACTTTTGTTACACTCGATCAGGGAACTTTGTTATACTCGACCAGGGACCTTTGTTATACTCGATTAGGGGACTTTGTTATACTCGATATGGGGACTTTGTTATACTCGAAAAGGGGAATTTGTTATATTCGATAAGGGTTTTTGTTAGACTCGAACAGGGGACTTTGTTATACTCGACCAGGGGCCTTTGTTATTCTCGATCAGGGGACTTTGTTATACTCGACCAGGGATCTCTTTTATACTTGACCAATGGACGTTGTTATCCTCGATGAGGGGCCTTTGTTATACTCGATGAGGGGACTTTGTTATACTCAACCAGGGGACTTTGTTATACTCGATCAGAGGACTTTTTTATACTCGACCAGAGGACTTTGTTATACTCAATTAGGGGATATGTTATACTCGATCAGGGGACTTTGTTATACTCAACCAGGGGAGTTTGTTATACTCGATCAGGGGACTTTGTTATACGCGATCAGGAGACTTTGTTATACTCGATTAGGGGCCTTTGTTATACTCGATGAGGGTGCTTTATTATGCTCGACCAGGGGACTTTGTTATACTCGATTAGGGGACTTTGAAATATTCGAACGGGGGACTTTTTTATACTTGATCAGGGAACTTTGTCTTACTCGACCAGAGGCCTTTGTTATACTCGATCGGGGAACTTTGTTATACTCGACCAGAGGACTTTGTTATACTCGATCAGGTGATATGTTATACTCGATCAGGGGAATTTGTTATACTCGATCAGAGGACTTTGTTATATTCGACGATGGGGTTTTTTATACTCGATTAGAAAACTTTGTTATACTCGACCAGGAGACTTTGTGATACTCGATCAGGGGACTTTGTTATACTCCACCAGGGACTTTGTTATATTCGATCAGGGGATATGTAATACTCGATCAGGGGACTTTGTTATACTCGATCAGGGGACTTTGTCATACTCAACCAGAGGACTTTGTTATACTCGATCAGGGGATATGTTATACTCGATCAGGGGTCTTTGTTATACTTGATCAGGGGACTTTGTTTTACTTGATTAGGGGACTTTGTTATACTAGATCAGGGTACTTTGTTATACTTGATCAGAGGACTTTGTTTTACTCGACCAAGGGCCTTTGTTATGCTCGATTAGAAAACTTTGTTATACTCGACCAGGGAACTTTGTTATACTCCACCAGGGACTTTGTGATACTCGATCAGTGGATATGTTATACTCGATCAGGGGACTTTGTTATACTCGGTTCAGGGGACTTTGTTATACTCGTCCAAGGGGCTTTTTTATACTAGGATCAGGGGATTTTGTTATACTCGATGAGAGGACTTAGTCTTACTCGATCAGGGCCCTTTGTCATACTCGACCAGGGGACTTTGTTATAATCGATTAGGGGACTTTGTTATCCTCGATCTGGGGACTTTGTTATCCTCGATCTGGGGACTTTGTTAAACTAGGCCAGGAGACGTTGTTATACTCGATCAGTGGATATGTTATACTCGATCAGGGGACTTTGTTATACTGAACCAGGGGACTTTGTTATACTCGATCAGGAGACTTTGTTATACTCGATCAGGGAACTGTTATACTCATCCAGGGGGCTTTGTCATACTCGACCAGGGGAATTTGTTTTACTCGATCAGGGGACTTTGTTATACTCGATCAGGGAACTTTGTTATACTCATCCAGGGGGCTTTGTCATACTCGATCAGTTGACATTCTTATACTCGATCAGGGTGATTTTGTCTTACACGATCAGGGCCCTTTGCTATACTCGACCGGGGGATTTTGTTATAATCGATCAGGGGACTTTGTTATACTCGGTTCAGGGGACTTTGTTATACTCGTCCAAGTGGCTTTTTTTATACTAGGATCAGGGGACTTTGTTATACTCGATGAGGGGACTTAGTCTTACTCGATCAGGGCCCTTTGTCATACTCGACTAGGGGACTTTGTTATAATCGATTAGGGCACTTTGTTATCCTCGATCTGGGGACTTTGTTAAACTAGGCCAGGAGACGTTGTTATACTCGATCAGTGGATATGTTATACTCGATCAGGGGACTTTGTTATACTGGACCAGGGGACTTTGTTATACCCGATCAGGAGACTTTGTTATACTCGATCAGGGAACTGTTATACTCATCCAGGGGGCTTTGTCATACTCGACCAGGGAATTTGTTATACTCGATCAGGGGACTTTGTTATACTCGATCAGGGAACTTTGTTATACTCATCCAGGGGGCTTTCGTCATACTCGATCAGTTGACTTTCTTATACTCGATCAGGGTGATTTTGTCTTACACGATCAGGGCCCTTTGCTATACTCGACCGGGGGATTTTGTTATAATCGATCAGGGGACTTTGTTATACTCGGTTCAGGGGACTTTGTTATACTCGTCCAAGTGGCTTTTTTATACTAGGATCAGGGTACTTTGTTATCATCGATCAGGGGACTTTGTTATACTGGACCAGGAGACTTTGTTATACTCGATCAGGGAACGTTGCTATACTCGATGAGGGAACTTTGTTATACTCATCCAAGGGGCTTTGTGATTTTCCATCAGGGGACTTTGTTATACTCGATCAGGGGACTTTGGTATGCTCCATCTAGGGATTTTGTTTTACTCGATTAGGGACTTTGTTATACTCGATAAGGGGACTTTGTTAGACTCGATAAGGGGACTTTGTTAGACTCGAACAGGGGACTTTGTTATACTTGACCAGGGGACTTTGTTATACTCGATTAAACGGCTTTGTTATACTCGATCAGGGGACTTTCTTATACTCGATTAGAGGCCTTTTTTAGACTCGATCAGGGGACTTTGTTATACTCGTGCAGGGAGCTTTGTTATACTCGATCAGGGGACTTTGTTATACTCGATCAGGAGGCTTTGTTATACTCGATTAGGGGACTTTGCTATACTCGACCAGGGGACTTTGTTATACTCGAGCAGGGGGCTCTGTTATACTCGATTAGAGGACTTTGTCTTACTCGCTCAGGGCCCTTTGCTATACTGGACCGGGGACTTTGTTATAATCGATCAGGGGACTTTGGTATGCTTGATCTAGGGAATTTGTTATACTCGATCAGGGGACTTTGTTATACTCGATCAGGGGACTTTGTTATACTCGACCATGGGACTTTTTTATACTTGATCAGGGGACTTTGTCATACTCGACCAGAGGACTTTGTTATACTCGATCAGAGGATATGTTATACTCGATCAGGGGGCTTTGTTATACTCGATCAGGGGACTTTGCTATACTCGACCAGGTGACTTTGTTATACACGATCAGGGGACTTTGTTATACTCGACCAGTGGACTTTTTTATACTTGATTCAGGGGACTTTGTCATACTAGATCTGTGGACTTTCCTATATTTGACCAATGGACTTTGCTATACTCGATGAGCGGCCTTTGTTATACTCGATCAGGGGACTTTGTTATACTTGATTAGGGGACTTTGTTATACTCGATCAGGGGACTTTGTTACAATGGACCAGGGGACATTTTTATACTCGATTAGGGGACTTTGTTATTCTCGATCAGGGGACTTTTGTTACACTCGATCAGGGAACTTTGTTATACTCGACCAGGGACCTTTGTTATACTCGATTAGGAGACTTTGTTATACTCGATCTGGGGACTTTGTTATACTCGAAAAGGGGTATTTGTTATATTCGATAAGGGTTTTTGTTAGACTCGAACAGGGGACTTTGTTATACTCGACCAGCGGCCTTTGTTATACTCGATCAGGGAACTTTGTTATACGCGATCAGGAGACTTTGTTATACTCGATTAGGGGCCTTTGTTATACTCGATGAGGGTGCTTTATTATGCTCGATTAGGGGACTTTGTTATTCTCGATTAGGGGACTTTGAAATTTTCGACCAGGGGACTTTTTTATACTTGATCAGGGGACTTTGTCTTACTCAACCAGAGGCCTTTGTTATACTCGATCGGGGAACTTTGTTATACTCGATGAGTGGACTTTACTATATTTGACCAATGGACTTTGCTATACTCGATGTGGGGCCTTTGTTATACTCGATCAGGGGACATTGTCATACTCGACCATGTGACATTGTTATACTCGATCAGGGGACTTTGTTATACTCGACCAGAGGACTTTGTTATACTCGATCAGGTGATATGTTATACTCGATCAGGGGAATTTGTTATACTCGATCAGAGGACTTTGTTATACTCGACGATGGGCTTTTTTATACTCGATCAGGGGACTTTGTTATACTCGACCAGGGATCTCTTTTATACTTGACCAATGGACGTTGTTATCCTCGATGAGGGGCCTTTGTTATACTCGATGAGGGGACTTTGTTATACTCAACCAGGGGACTTTGTTATACTCGATCAGGGGACTTTTTTATACTCGACCAGAGGACTTTGGTATACTCAATCAGGGGATATGTTATACTCGATCAGGGGACTTTGTTATACTCAACCAGGGGAGTTTGTTATACTCGATCAGGGGACTTTGTTATACGTGATTATGAGACTTTGTTATACTCGATTAGGGGCCTTTGTTATACTCGATGAGGGTGCTTTATTATGCTCGACCAGGGGACTTTGTTATACTCGATTAGGGGACTTTGAAATATTCGAACGGGGGACTTTTTTATACTTGATCAGGGAACTTTGTCTTACTCGACCAGAGGCCTTTGTTTTACTCGATCGGGGAACTTTGTTATACTCGATGAGTGGACTTTACTATATTTGACCAATGGGCTTTGCTATACTCGATGTGGGGCCTTTGTTATACTCGATCAGGGGACATTGTTATACTCGACCAGGTGACATTGTTATACTCGATCAGGGGACTTTGTTATGCTCGACCAGAGGACTTTGTTATACTCGATCAGGTGATATGTTATACTCGATCAGGGGAATTTGTTATACTCGATCAGAGGACTTTGTTATACTCGACGATGGGGCTTTTTTATACTCGATTAGAAAACTTTGTTATACTCGACCAGGAGACTTTGTGATACTCGATCAGGGGACTTTGTTATACTCCACCAGGGACTTTGTTATATTCGATCAGGGGATATGTAATACTCGATCAGGGGACTTTGTTATACTCGATCAGGGGACTTTGTCATACTCGACCAGAGGACTTTGTTATACTCGATCAGGGGATATGTTATACTCGATCAGGGGTCTTTGTTATACTTGATTAGGGGACTTTGTTTTACTTGATTAGGGGACATTGTTATACTAGATCAGGGAACTTTGTTATACAAGTTCAGAGGACTTTGTTTTACTCGACCAAGGGCCTTTGTTATGCTCGATTAGAAAACTTTGTTATACTCGACCAGGGAACTTTGTTATACTCCACCAGGGACTTTGTGATACTCGATCAGTGGATATGTTATACTCGATCAGGGGACTTTGTTATACTCGGTTCAGGGGACTTTGTTATACTCGTCCAAGTGGCTTTTTTATACTAGGATCAGGGGACTTTGTTATACTCGATGAGGGACTTAGTCTTACTCGATCAGGGCCCTTTGTCATACTCGACTAGGGGACTTTGTTATAATCGATTAGGGCACTTTGTTATCCTCGATCTGGGGACTTTGTTAAACTAGGCCAGGAGACGTTGTTATACTCGATCAGTGGATATGTTATACTCGATCAGGGGACTTTGTTATACTGGACCAGGGGACTTTGTTATACTCGATCAGGAGTCTTTGTTATACTCGATCAGGGAACTGTTATACTCATCCAGGGGGCTTTGTCATACTCGACCAGGGGAATTTGTTATACTCGATCAGGGGACTTTGTTATACTCGATCAGGAAACTTTGTTATACTCATCCAGGGGGCTTCGTCATACTCGATCAGTTGACTTTCTTATACTCGATCAGGGTGATTTTGTCTTACACGATCAGGGCCCTTTGCTATACTCGACCGGAGGATTTTGTTATAATCGATCAGGGACTTTGGTATGCTCGATCTAGGGACTTTGTTATACCGGGCCAGGGGACTTTTTTATACTCGATGAGGGGACTTTCTTTCACTGGACCAGGGGACATTTTTATACACGATTAGGGGACTTTGTTATACTCGATCAGGGGACTTTGTCTTACTCGATCAGGGCCCTTTGCTATACTAGACCGGGGGACTTTGTTATAATCGATTAGGAAGCTTTGGTATGCTCGACCTAGGGACTTTGTTATACTCGATCAGGGACTTTGTTATACTCGACCAGGGGCCTTTGTTAAACTCGATTAGGGGACTTTGTTATACTCGATAACGGGACTCTGTTATACTCGATAAGGGGAATTTGTTATACGCGATAAGGGGACTTTGTTATACTCGATCAGGGGACTTTCTTATACTCGATTAGAGGCCTTTTTTGGACTCGATCAGGGGACTTTGTTATACTCGAGCAGGGGGCTTTGTTATACTCGATCAGGGGACTTTGTTATACTCGATCAGGAGGCTTTCTTATACTCGATCAGGGACTTTGCTATACTCGACCAGGGGACTTTGTTATACTCAATCAGGGGATATGTTATACTCGATCAGGGGACTTTGTTATACTCATCCAGGGGACTTTGTTATACTCGATCAGGGGACTTTGTTATACGCGATCAGGAGACTTTGTTATACTCGATTAGGAACGTTTGTTATACTCGTCCACGGGGGCTTTGTTATAATAGGATCAGGGGACTTTGTTATACTCGATGAGGGGACATAGTCTTACTCGATCAGCGCCCTTTGTTATACTCGACCAGGGGACTTTGTTATAATCGATTAGGGAACATTGTTATACTTGGTCAGAGGACTTTGTTATACTCGACCAGGGGCCTTTGTTATACTAGATAAGAAAACTTTGTTATACTTGACCAGGGGACTTTGTTATACTCATCCAGGGGGCTTTGTCATACTCGATTGGCGGACTTTCTTATACTCAATCTGGGGATTTTGTCTTACACGATCAGGGCCCTTTGCTATACTCGACCTGGGGACTTTGTTATAATCGATCAGGGGACTTTGCTATGCTCGATTTAGGGACTTTGTTATACTGGGCCAGGGGACTTTTTTATACTCGATGAAGGGACTTTGTTACACTGGACCAGGGGACATTTTTATTCTCGATTAGGGGACTTTGTTATCATCGATCAGGGGACTTTGTTATACTGGGCCAGGAGACTTTGTTATACTCGATCAGGGAACGTGGCTATACTCGATGAGGGAACTTTGTTATACTCATCCAAGGGGGATTGTTATTTTCCATCAGGGGACTTTGTTATACTCGATCAGGGGACTTTGGTATGCTCCATCTAGGGACTTTGTTATACTCGATCAGGGACTTTGTTATAGTCGATAAGGGGACTTTGTTAGACTTGATAAGGGGACTTTGTTAGACTCGAACAGGGGACTTTGTTATACTTGACCAGGGGACTTTGTTATACTCGATTAAACGGCTTTGTTATACTCGATCAGGGGACTTTCTTATACTCGATTAGAGGCCTTTTTTAGACTCGATCAGGGGACTTTGTTATACTCGTGCAGGGAGCTTTGTTATACTCGATCAGGGGACTTTGTTATACTCGATCAGGAGGCTTTGTTATACTCGATTAGGGGACTTTGCTATACTCGACAAGGGGACTTTGTTATACTCGAGCAGGGGGCTCTGTTATACTCGATTAGGGGACTTTGTCTTACTCGCTCAGGGCCCTTTGCTATACTGGACCGGGGACTTTGTTATAATCGATCAGGGGACTTTGGTATGCTTGATCTAGGGAATTTGTTATACTCGATCAGGGGACTTTGTATACTCGATCAGGGGACTTTGTTATACTCGACCAGGGGACTTTTTTATACTTGATCAGGGGACTTTGTCATAATCGACCAGAGGACTTTGTTATACTCGATCAGAGGATATGTTATACTCGATCAGGGGGCTTTGTTATACTCGATCAGGGGACTTTGCTATACTCGACCAGGTGACTTTGTTATACTCGATCAGGGGACTTTGTTATACTCGACCAGTGGACTTTTTTATACTTGATTCAGAGGACTTTGTCATACTAGATCTGTGGACTTTCCTATATTTGACCAATGGACTTTGCTATACTCGATGAGCGGCCTTTGTTATACTCGATCAGGGGACTTTGTTATACTTGATTAGGGGACGTTGTTATACTCGATCAGGGGACTTTGTTACAATGGACCAGGGGACATTTTTATACTCGATTAGGGGACTTTGTTATTCTCGATCAGGGGACTTTTGTTACACTCGATGAGGTGGACTTTACTATATTTGACCAATGGACTTTGCTATACTCGATGTGGGGCCTTTGTTATACTCGATCAGGGGACTTTGTCTTACTCGATCAGGAGCCCTTTACCTACTAGACCGGGGACTTTGGTTATAATCGATTAGGGAACTTTGGTGGCGCCGACCTAAGGACTTTGTTATACTCGATCAGGGACTTTGTTATACTCGACCAGGGGCCTTTGTTATACTCGATTAGGGGACTTTGTTATACTCGATAACGGGACTTTGTTATACTCGATAAGGGGAATTTGTTATACTCGATACGGGGACTTTGTTATACTCGATGAGGGGACTTTCATATACTCGATTAGAGGCCTTTTTTGGACTCGATCAAGGAACTTTGTTATATTCGAGCAGAGGGCTTTGTTATACTCGATCAGGGGACATTGTTATACTCGATGAGGAGGCTTTCTTATACTCGATCAGGGACTTTGCTATACTCGACCAGGGGACTTTGTTATGGGGGATATGTTATACTCGATCAGGGGAACTTTGTTATACTCATCCATGAGGACTTTGTTTATACTCGATCAGGGACTTTGTTATACGCGATCCAGAACTGTTCTTTCGATTAGGAACGGTTGTTATACTCGTCCACGGGGCTTGTGCCTCTAGGATCAGGGGACTTTGTTATACCGATGAGGACTTAGTCTTACTTTCGATCAAGCGCCCTTTGTTATACTCATCCGAGAGACTTTGTTATATTCGATTAGAACTTTGTTTATATGATCAGAAGACTTTGTTATATGCCTCGACCAGAATGCTGTATACTAGATAAGAAAACTTTGTTATACTCGACCAGGGGACTTTGTTATACTCATCCAGGGGGCTTTGTCATACTCGATTAGCGGACTTTCTTATACTCAATCAGGGGATTTTGTCTTACACGATCAGGGCCCTTTGCTATACTCGACCTGGGGACTTTGTTATAATCGATCAGGGGACTTTGGTATGCTCGATCTAGGGACTTTGTTATACTGGGCCAGGGGACTTTTTTATACTCGATGAAGGGACTTTGTTACACTGGACCAGGGGACATATTTATTCTCGATTAGGGGACTTTGTTATCCTCGATCAGGGGACTTTGTTATACTGGACCAGGAGACTTTGTTATACTCGATCAGGGAACGTTGTTATACTCGATCAGGGAACTTTGTTATACTCATCCAGGGGGCCTTGTTATTTTCCATCAGGGGACTTTGTTATACTCGATCAGGGGACTTTGGTATGCTCCATCTAGGGACTTTGTTATACTCGATTAGGGACTTTGTTATACTCGATAAGGGGACTTTGTTAGACTCGATAAGGGGACTTTGTTAGACTCGAACAGGGGTCTTTGTTATACTTGACCAGGGGACTTTGTTATACTCGATTAAACGGCTTTGTTATACTCGATCAGGGGACTTTGTTATACTCGATTAGAGGCCTTTTTTAGACTCGATCAGGGGACTTTGCTCGTGCAAGGGAGCTTTGTTATACTCGATCAGGGGACTTTGTTATACTCGATCAGGAGGCGTTTGTATACTTTCGATTAGGGACTTTGCTATATTCGACCAGGGGACTTTTGTTATACTTTCGAGCAGGGGGCCTGTTATACTCGAAATCACACGGACTTTGTCTCTTACTCGCTCAGGGCCCTTTGCTTTATATATGGACCGGGGACTTTGTTATACTCGATCAGTGGACTTTCCTATATTTGACCAATGGACTTTGCTATACTCGATGAGGGGCCTTTGTTATACTCGATCAGGGGACTTTGTTATACCCGACCAGGGGACCTTGTTATACTCTATCAGGGGACTTTGTCATGCTCGACCAGAGGACTTTGTTATACTCGATCAGAGGATATGTTATACTCGATGAGGGGGCTTTGTTATACTCGATCAGGGGACTTTGCTATACTCGACCAGGGGACTTTGTTATACTCGATCAGGGGACTTTGTTATACTCGACCAGGGGACTTTTTTATACTTGATTCAGGGGATTTTGTCATACTAGATCTGTGGACTTTCCTATATTTGACCAATGGACTTTGCTATACTCGATGAGCGTCCTTTGTTATACTCGATAAGGGGACTTTGCTATATTTGATTAGGGGACTTTGTTATACTCGATCAGGGGACTTTGTTGTTATACTGGATGAACTGTTGTACTTTCGATCCAGGGAGCGTTACTTATACTCGATCAGGGAACTTTGTTATACTCATCAAGGGGCTTTGTTATTTTCATCAAGCGGACTTTGTTATACTCGATCAGGGGACTTTGGTATGCTCCATCTAGGGACTTTGTTATACTCGATCAGGGACTTTGTTATACTCGATAAGAGGACTTTGTTAGACTCGATAAGGGGACTTTGTTAGACTTGAACAGGGGACTTTGTTATACTTGACCAGGGGACTTTGTTATACTCGATTAGGCGGCTTTGTTATACTCGATCAGGGGACTTTCTTATACTCGATTAGAGGCCTTTTTTACACTCGATCAGGGGACTTTGTTATACTCGTGCAGGGAGCTTTGTTATACTCGATCAGGGGACTTTGTTATACTCGATCAGGAGGCTTTGTTATACTCGATTAGGGACTTGCTATACTGACGGGACTTTATTTATATATACTCTCGAGCAGGGGCTCGGTATACTCGATTTGGGGACTTTGTCTTACTTTCGCTCAGGGCCCTTTGCTATACTGGTTCGAGGACTTTGTTATAATCGATCAGGGACTTTGGTATGTGATCTAGTGACTTTGTTATACTCGGTCAGGGACTTTGTTATACTCGATCAGGGACTTTGTTATACTCGACCAGGGGACTTTTTTATCCTTGATCAGGGGACTTTGTCATACTCGACCAGAGGACTTTGTTATACTCGATCAGAGGATATGTTATACTCGATCAGGGGGCTTTGTTATACTCGATCAGGGGACTTTGCTATACTCGACCAGGTGACTTTGTTATACTCGATCAGGGGACTTTGTTATACTCGACCAGTGGACTTTTTTATACTTGATTCAGGGGACTTTGTCATACTAGATCTGTGGACTTTCCTATATTTGACGAATGGACTTTGCTATACTCGATGAGCGGCCTTTGTTATACTCGATCAGGGGACTTTGTTATACTTGATTAGGGGACTTTGTTATACTCGATCAGGGGACTTTGTTACAATGGACCAGGGGACATTTTTATACTCGATTAGGGGACTTTATTATTCTCGATCAGGGGACTTTTGTTACACTCGATCAGGGAACTTTGTTATACTCGACCAGGGACCTTTGTTATACTCGATTAGGAGACTTTGTTATACTCGATCTGGGGACTTTGTTATACTCGAAAAGGGAAATTTGTTATATTCGATAAGGGTTTTTGTTAGACTCGAACAGGGGCCTTTGTTATACTCGACCAGGGGCCTTTGTTATACTCGATAAGGGGAATTTGTTATACTCGATAAGGGGACTTTGTTATACTCGATCAGGGGACTTTGTTATACTCGATGAGGGTGCTTTATTATGCTCGACCAGGGGACTTTGTTATTCTCGATTAGGGGACTTTGAAATATTCGACCAGGGGACTTTTTTATACTTGATCAGGGGACTTTGTCTTACTCAACCAGAGGCCTTTGTTATACTCGATCGGGGAACTTTGTTATACTCGATGAGTGGACTTTACTATATTTGACCAATGGACGTTGCTATACTCGATGTGGGGCCTTTGTTATACTCGATCAGGGGACATTGTTATACTCGACCAGGTGACATTGTTATACTCGATCAGGGGACTTTGTTATGCTCGACCAGAGGACTTTGTTATACTCGATCAGGTGATATGTTATACTCGATCAGGGGAATTTGTTATACTCGATCAGAGGACTTTGTTATATTCGATGATGGGGTTTTTTATACTCGATTAGAAAACTTTGTTATACTCGACCAGGAGACTTTGTGATACTCGATCAGGGGACTTTGTTATACTCCACCAGGGACTTTGTTATATTCGATCAGGGGATATGTAATACTCGATTAGGGGACTTTGTTATACTCGATCAGGGGACTTTGTCATACTCGACCAGAGGACTTTGTTATACTCGATCAGGGAATATGTTATACTCGATCAGGGGTCTTTGTTATACTTGATCAGGGACTTTGTTATACTTGATTAGGGGACTTTGTTATACTAGATCAGGGTACTTTGTTATACTTGATCAGAGGACTTTGTTTTACTCGACCAAGGGCTTTTGTTATGCTCGATTAGAAAACTTTGTTATACTCGACCAGGGAACTTTGTTATACTCCACTCGGGACTTTGTGATACTCGATCAGTGGATATGTTATACTCGATCAGGGGACTTTGTTATACTCGGTTCAGGGGACTTTGTTATACTCGTCCAAGGGGCTTTTTTATACTAGGATCAGGGGATTTTGTTATACTCGATGAGAGGACTTAGTCTTACTCGATCAGGGCCCTTTGTCATACTCGACCAGGGGACTTTGTTATAATCGATTAGGGGACTTTGTTATCCTCGATCTGGGGACTTTGTTATCCTCGATCTGGGGACTTTGTTAAACTAGGCCAGGAGACGTTGTTATACTCGATCAGTGGATATGTTATACTCGATCAGGGGACTTTGTTATACTGAACCAGGGGACTTTGTTATACTCGATCAGGAGACTTTGTTATACTCGATCAGGGAACTGTTATACTCATCCAGGGGGCTTTGTCATACTCGACCAGGGGAATTTTTTATACTCGATCAGGGGACTTTGTTATACTCGATCAGGGAACTTTGTTATACTCATCCAGGGGCCTTTGTCATACTCGATCAGTTGACTTTCTTATACTCGATCAGGGTGATTTTGTCTTACACGATCAGGGCCCTTTGCTATACTCGACCGGGGGATTTTGTTATAATCGATCAGGGGACTTTGTTATACTCGGTTCAGGGGACTTTGTTATACTCGTCCAAGTGGCTTTTTTATACTAGGATCAGGGGACTTTGTTATACTCGATGAGGGGACTTAGTCTTACTCGATCAGGGCCCTTTGTCATACTCGACTAGGGGACTTTGTTATAATCGATTAGGGCACTTTGTTATCCTCGATCTGGGGACTTTGTTAAACTAGGCCAGGAGACGTTGTTATACTCGATCAGTGGATATGTTATACTCGATCAGGGGACTTTGTTATACTGGACCAGGGGACTTTGTTATACCCGATCAGGAGACTTTGTTATACTCGATCAGGGAACTGTTATACTCATCCAGGGGGCTTTGTCATACTCGACCAGGGGACTTTGTTATACTCGATCAGGGGACTTTGTTATACTCGATTAGGGAACTTTGTTATACTCATCTAGGGGGCTTTGTCATACTCGATCAGGTGACTTTCTTATACTTGATCAGGGGATTTTGTCTTACACGATCAGGGCCCTTTGCTATACTCGACCGGGGGATTTTGTTATAATCGATCAGGGGACTTTGGTATGCTCGATCTAGGGACTTTGTTATGCCGGGCAAGCGGACTTTTTTATACTCGATGAGGGGACTTTGTTTCACTGGACCAGGGGACATTTTTATACACGATTAGGGGACTTTGTTACACTCGATCAGGGGACTTTTTCTTACTCGATCAGGGCCCTTTGCTATAATCGACCGGGGGACTTTGTTATAATCGATTAGGGGGCTTTGGTATGCTCGACCTAGGGACTTTGTTATACTCGATCAGGAACTTTGTTATACTCGACCAGGGGCCTTTGTTATACTCGATTAGGGGACTTTGTTATACTCGATAACGGGACTTTGTTATACTCGATAAGGGGAATTTGTTATACTCGATACGGGGACTTTGTTATACTCGATCAGGGGACTTTCTTATACTCGATTAGAGGCCTTTTTTGGACTCGATCAGGGGTCTTTGTTATATTCGAGCAGAGGGCTTTGTTATACTCGATCAGGGGACATTGTTATACTCGATCAGGAGGCTTTCTTATACTCGATCAGGGACTTTGCTATACTCGACCAGGGGACTTTGTTATACTCAATCAGGGGATATGTTATACTCGATCAGGGGACTTTGTTATACTCATCCAGGGGACTTTGTTATACTCGATCAGGGGACTTTGTTATACGCGATCAGGAGACTTTGTTATACTCGATTAGGAACGTTTGTTATACTCGTCCACGGGGGCTTTGTTATACTAGGATCAGGGGACTTTGTTATACTCGATGAGGGGACTTAGTCTTACTCGATCAGCGCCCTTTGTTATACTCGACCAGGGGACTTTGTTATAATCGATTAGGGACTTTGTTATACTTGGTCAGAGGACTTTGTTATACTCGACCAGATACTAGGAAAACTTTGTTATACTCGACTTTGTTATACAGGGGACTTTGTCATACTCGACCAGAGGACTTTGTTATACTCGATCAGGGAACTTTGTTATACTCATCCAGGGGGCTTTGTCATACTCGATTAGCGGACTTTCTTATACTCAATCAGGGGATTTTGTCTTACACGATCAGGGCCCTTTGCTATACTCGACCTGGGGACTTTGTTATAATCGATTAGGGGACTTTGGTATGCTCGATCTAGGGACTTTGTTATACTGGGCCAGGGGACTTTTTTATACTCGATGAAGGGACTTTGTTACACTGGACCAGGGGACATTTTTATTCTCGATTAGGGGACTTTGTTATCATCGATCAGGGGACTTTGTTATACTGGACCAGGAGACTTTGTTATACTCGATCAGGGAACGTTGCTATACTCGATGAGGGAACTTTGTTATACTCATCCAAGGGGCTTTGTTATTTTCCATCAGGGGACTTTGTTATACTCGATCAGGGGACTTTGGTATGCTCCATCTAGGGACTTTGTTATACTCGATCAGGGACTTTGTTATACTCGATAAGAGGCCTTTGTTAGACTCGATAAGGGGACTTTGTTAGACTCGAACATGGGACTTTGTTATACTTGACCAGGGGACTTTGTTATACTCGATTAGGCGGCTTTGTTATACTCGATCAGGGGACTTTCTTATACTCGATTAGAGGCCTTTTTTAGACTCGATCAGGGGACTTTGTTATACTCGTGCAGGGAGCTTTGTTATACTCGATCAGGGGACTTTGTTATACTCGATCAGGAGGCTTTGTTATACTCGATTAGGGGACTTTGCTATACTCGACCAGGGGACTTTGTTATACTCGAGCAGGGGGCTCTGTTATACTCGATTAGAGGACTTTGTCTTACTCGCTCAGGGCCCTTTGCTATACTGGACCGGGGACTTTGTTATAATCGATCAGGGGACTTTTGTTACACTCGATCAGGGAACTTTGTTATACTCGACCAGCGACCTTTGTTATACTCGATTAGGAGACTTTGTTATACTCGATCTGGTGACTTTGTTATACTCGAAAAGGGGAATTTGTTATATTCGAAAAGGGTTTTTGTTAGACTCGAACAGGGGACTTTGTTATACTCGACCAGGGGCCTTTGTTATACTCGACCAGGGGCCTTTGTTATACTCGATTAGGGGACTTTGTTATGCTCGATAACGGGACTTTGTTATACTCGATAAGGGGAATTTGTTATACTCGATAAGGGGACTTTGTTATACTCGATCAGGTTACTTTCTTATACTCGATTAGAGGCCTTTTTTGGACTCGATCAGGGGACTTTGTTATACTCGAGCAGGGGGCTTTGTTATACTCGATCAGGGGACTTTGTTATACTCGATCAGGAGGCTTTCTTATACTCGATCAGGGACTTTGCTATACTCGACCAGGGGACTTTGTTATACTCAATCAGGGGATATGTTATACTCGATCAGGGGACTTTGTTATACTCATCCAGGGGACTTTGTTATACTCGATCAGGGGACTTTGTTATACGCGATCAGGAGACTTTGTTATACTCGATTAGGAACGTTTGTTATACTCGTCCACGGGGGCTTTGTTATAATAGGATCAGGGGACTTTGTTATACTCGATGAGGGGACATAGTCTTACTCGATCAGCGCCCTTTGTTATACTCGACCAGGGGACTTTGTTATAATCGATTAGGGAACATTGTTATACTTGGTCAGAGGACTTTGTTATACTCGACCAGGGGCCTTTGTTATACTAGATAAGAAAACTTTGTTATACTTGACCAGGGGACTTTGTTATACTCATCCAGGGGGCTTTGTCATACTCGATTAGCGGACTTTCTTATACTCAATCAGGGGATTTTGTCTTACACGATCAGGGCCCTTTGCTATACTCGACCTGGGGACTTTGTTATAATCGATCAGGGGACTTTGGTATGCTCGATCTAGGGACTTTGTTATACTGGGCCAGGGGACTTTTTTATACTCGATGAAGGGACTTTGTTACACTGGACCAGGGGACATTTTTATTCTCGATTAGGGGACTTTGTTATCATCGATCAGGGGACTTTGTTATACTGGGCCAGGAGACTTTGTTATACTCGATCAGGGAACGTGGCTATACTCGATGAGGGAACTTTGTTATACTCATCCAAGGGGGATTGTTATTTTCCATCAGGGGACTTTGTTATACTCGATCAGGGGACTTTGGTATGCTCCATCTAGGGACTTTGTTATACTCGATCAGGGACTTTGTTATAGTCGATAAGGGGACTTTGTTAGACTTGATAAGGGGACTTTGTTAGACTCGAACAGGGGACTTTGTTATACTTGACCAGGGGACTTTGTTATACTCGATTAAACGGCTTTGTTATACTCGATCAGGGGACTTTCTTATACTCGATTAGAGGCCTTTTTTAGACTCGATCAGGGGACTTTGTTATACTCGTGCAGGGAGCTTTGTTATACTCGATCAGGGGACTTTGTTATACTCGATCAGGAGGCTTTGTTATACTCGATTAGGGGACTTTGCTATACTCGACCAGGGGACTTTGTTATACTCGAGCAGGGGGCTCTGTTATACTCGATTAGGGGACTTTGTCTTACTCGCTCAGGGCCCTTTGCTATACTGGACCGGGGACTTTGTTATAATCGATCAGGGGACTTTGGTATGCTTGATCTAGGGACTTTGTTATACTCGATCAGGGGACTTTGTTATACTCGATCAGGGGACTTTGTTATACTCGACCAGGGGACTTTTTTATCCTTGATCAGGGGACTTTGTCATACTCGACCAGAGGACTTTGTTATACTCGATCAGAGGATATGTTATACTCGATCAGGGGGCTTTGTTATACTCGATCAGGGGACTTTGCTATACTCGACCAGGTGACTTTGTTATACTCGATCAGGGAACTTTGTCATACTAGATCTGTGGACTTTCCTATATTTGACCAATGGACTTTGCTATACTCGATGAGCGGCCTTTGTTATACTCGAACAGGGGACTTTGTTATACTTGATTAGGGGACTTTGTTATACTCGATCAGGGGACTTTGTTACAATGGACCAGGGGATATTTTTATACTCGATTAGGGGACTTTGTTATTCTCGATCAGGGGACTTTTGTTACACTCGATCAGGGAACTTTGTTATACTCGACCAGGGACCTTTGTTATACTCGATTAGGAGACTTTGTTATACTCGATCTGGGGACTTTGTTATACTAGAAAAGGGGAATTTGTTATATTCGATAAGGGTTTTTGTTAGACTCGAACAGGGGACTTTGTTATACTCGACCAGGGGCCTTTGTTATACTCGATCAGGGGACTTTGTTATACGCGATCAGGAGACTTTGTTATACTCGATTAGGGGCCTTTGTTATACTCGATGAGGGTGCTTTATTTTGCTCGACCAGGGGACTTTGTTATTCTCGATTAGGGGACTTTGAAATATTCGACCAGGGGACTTTTTTATACTTGATCAGGGGACTTTGTCTTGCTCGACCAGAGGCCTTTGTTATACTCGATCGGGGAACTTTGTTATACTCGATGAGTGGACTTTACTATATTTGACCAATGGACTTTGCTATACTCGATGTGGGGCCTTTGTTATACTCGATCAGGGGACATTGTCATACTCGACCAGGTGACATTGTTATACTCGATCAGGGGACTTTGTTATACTCGACTAGAGGACTTTGTTATACTCGATCAGGTGATATGTTATACTCGATCAGGGAAATTTGTTATACTCGATCAGAGGACTTTGTTATACTCGACGATGGGCTTTTTTATACTCGATTAGAAAACTTTGTTATACTCGACCAGGAGACTTTGTGATACTCGATCAGGGGACTTTGTTATACTCCACCAGGGACTTTGTTATATTCGATCAGGGATATGTAATACTCGATTAGGGGACTTTGTTATACTCGATCAGGGGACTTTGTCATACTCGACCAGAGGAATTTGTTATACTCGATCAGGGGATATGTTATACTCGATCAGGGGTCTTTGTTATACTTGATCAGGGGACTTTGTTATACTTGATTAGGGGACTTTGTTATACTAGATCAGGGTACTTTGTTATACTTGATCAGAGGACTTTGTTTTACTCGACCAAGGGCCTTTGTTATGCTCGATTAGAAAACTTTGTTATACTCGACCAGGGAACTTTGTTATACTCCACCAGGGACTTTGTGATACTCGATCAGTGGATATGTTATACTCGATCAGGGGACTTTGTTATACTCGGTTCAGGGGACATTGTTATACTCGTCCAAGGGGCTTTTTTATACTAGGATCAGGGGATTTTGTTATACTCGATGAGGGGACTTAGTCTTACTCGATCAGGGCCCTTTGTCATACTCGACCAGGGGACTTTGTTATAATCGATTAGGGGACTTTGTTATACTCGATCAGGGAACTTTGTTATAATCATCCAGGGGGCTTTGTCATACTCGACCAGGGGAATTTGTTATACTCGATCAGGGGACTTTGTTATACTCAATCAGGGAACTTTGTTATACTCATCCAGGGGGCTTTGTCATACTCGATCAGTTGACTTTCTTATACTCGATCAGGGTGATTTTGTCTTACACGATCAGGGCCCTTTGCTATACTCGACCGGGGGATTTTGTTATAATCGATCAGGGGACTTTGTCATACTCGGTTCAGGGGACTTTGTTATACTCGTCCAAGTGGCATTTTTTATACCTGGATCAGGGGACTTTGTTATACTCGATGAGGGGACTTAGTCTTACTCGATCAGGGCCCTTTGTCATACTCGACTAGGGGACTTTGTTATAATCGATTAGGGGACTTTGTTATCCTCGATCTGGGGACTTTGTTAAACTAGGCCAGGAGACGTTGTTATACTCGATCAGTGGATATGTTATACTCGATCAGGGGACTTTGTTATACTGGACCAGGGGACTTTGTTATACTCGATTAGGAGACTTTGTTATACTCGATCAGGGAACTGTTATACTCATCCAGGGGGCTTTGTCATACTCGACCAGGGGAATTTGTTATACTCGATCAGGGGACTTTGTTATACTCGATCAGGGAACTTTGTTATACTCATCCAGGGGGCTTTGTCATACTCGATCAGTTGACTTTCTTATACTCCATCAGGGTGATTTTGTCTTACACGATCAGGGCCCTTTGCTATACTCGACCGGGGGATTTTGTTATAATCGATCAGGGGACTTTGGTATGCTCGATCTAGGGACTTTGTTATACCGGGCCAGGGGACTTTTTTATACTCGATGAGGGGACTTTGTTTCACTGGACCAGGGGACATTTTTATACACGATTAGGGGACTTTGTTATACTCGATCAGGGGACTTTGTCTTACTTGATCAGGGCCCTTTGCTATACTAGACCGGGGGACTTTGTTATAATCGATTAGGGAGCTTTGGTATGCTCGACCTAGGGACTTTGTTATACTCGATCAGGGACTTTGTTATACTCGACCAGGGGCCTTTGTTAAACTCGATTAGGGGACTTTGTTATACTCGATAACGGGACTTTGTTATACTCGATAAGGGGAATTTGTTATACTCGATAAGGGGACTTTGTTATACTCGATCAGGGACTTTCTTATACTCGATTAGAGGCCAAAATCAGGGGACTTTGTTATACTCGAGCAGGGGGCTTTGTTATACTCGATCAGCGGACTTTGTTATACTCGATTAGGAGGCTTTCTTATACTCGATCAGGGACTTTGCTATACTCATCCAGGGGACTTTGTTATACTCGATCAGGGGACTTTGTTATACGCGATCAGGAGACTTTGTTATACTCGATTAGGAACGTTTGTTATACTCGTCCACGGGGGCTTTGTTATACTAGGATCAGGGGACTTTATTATACTCGATGAGGGGACTTAGTCTTACTCGATCAGCGCCCTTTGTTATACTCGACCAGGGGACTTTGTTATAATCGATTAGGGAACTTTGTTATACTTGGTCAGAGGACTTTGTTATACTCGACCAGGGGCCTTTGTTATACTAGATAAGAAAACTTTGTTATATTCGACCAGGGGACTTTGTTATACTCATCCAGGGGGCTTTGTCATACTCGATTAGCGGACTTTCTTATACTCAATCAGGGGATTTTTTCTTACACGATCAGGGCCCTTTGCTATACTCGACCTGGGGACTTTGTTATAATCGATCAGGGGACTATGGTATGCTCGATCTAGGGACTTTGTTATACTGGGCCAGGGGACTTTTTTATACTCGATGAATGGACTTTGTTACACTGGACCAGGGGACATTTTTATTCTCGATTAGGGGACTTTGTTATCATCGA
>NW_024713957.1:0-6878 GCF_018991925.1 Homarus americanus
TTTTCTCTGTTGTTCATCTTTGTTATATTGTTTTCTTTATGCTTTCTTTTCTTTCCCTCCTCCTCCTCTTCTTATTCCTCTATTGTTCTTTAAGAAATCAGGATAACTGTTAAGATTTGTTGACCAATTTTCTCTACATTTTCATTTAGAGATTACTTATTAAAACAACATTATCTGTATTTATATTATCTGAAGAGGAGTCCCGGCCACAACAAACGCCCCCACACTAACATAATGAAACACTCCAGTAAATTATGTAAATATTCAAAAGGATTTGGATTTAATTGTAGTTTGTTTAATTTTAGGAACATTTCATTAGTGTTAACGGGAGGCAGGTAATGGCTATTATTAAAAAGCTTCCCTTATAATGACTACGGTCCCTCCAGCCAGACTTATACTAGCGTCTAAAGCCAAGGTGTGGTAGAGTCAAGGTTACCCACTGAAAAGTTTATTTGGATAAGTTCGGTGTGATTCTGTTAGGTTTGGCTCCATTAGGCGGTGTAAGGTTACCTGGAGTGGATGATTATGTGTTGGGTGGGGCGGAGAGGAGTCACACCAGGTTAGTTAGACTCCAGTTAGTGTGTATTTTATCCCTTTAACTCTCAAAGGAAAATTAAATAGATTAGTTGTTTTATAAGATAATTATTTACTTTTAATTCATCGGTTTATACTTTCATGATGTTACGTAAGTCTATAAATTCACTTAATTATTTTAATGGCAGGATAATAAAAAGATACCTGCTGTAATTACCGTGTTGGAAACTACAATTAGACAACAAAAACAGCATCATCGGCCATTACAGAGCGTTATTTTGTATAATGTAAGCACTTAAGTCAGTGGCCTAAAGCCTCAGGGCTGCTGTGTGAGGTGGTTCAGTCACGATACAAACATTACCAACATGTTTATCTTCACCAGGTGGGCTTAACATGACCAGGTGATGCCTTACTAACTCTTGGATTATTATTGTTGTTGAGTGAATTTGTATGAAGCTGCAAGATCATCTTACACCTCTTGGAGAAAATTGGGTAAAAAAAAATTTTCATCCCAATTTCCCCAATTGGTAGATATTTTTTTTTTATTTTGTATTTTGGTATTCTTTAACCTACCTTACCTGACCTCACCTGACCTAACCTGAAAATAATCCTAGTGATAATGGTAAAAAAATGCCAAATACCTATTGGAATAAAAACGAATATTAACCGATATTTTTGTATTATGGAGAAAACAAAATCTTCAAAAAAGTACAAAAGTTAAAAACATAAATCAATATTTATAACAACTCCTCCAGGTATCTTTTGTTAGTTTCACCTTCAGTGTCCTCATGACTGTCCTTGTCATTTTACTATTGTTTGTCTTCCTGTATCTTGGATGTTCTCTATGTCACAGTTTGTGTTTGTTCTTTATTGTACTTCGTCACTGTCCATGTTTTACTGCATTATATTTCTTTGTTGTGATAAAATAGTTCAAAGACCTTCAGTTATAAACAATAATCATATGAAAGTCTTTGACAACAACTTAAATTATTCCTTATTTTCGTTACTTAGATCCATTGAATTCTTGTGTCCGTGTCCGTGACAATGATAATGAAAGGACTTATATTGAGTAGTCTCTCAGGTTTTCATTCGACTGTAAACATACAGTAAACATACAAAGCTGTAGTGAGACTGCTGGAGTTATGCTGCATCATATTAATGCAGCATGCAGCATAATGCGACCATCTCTCCCTCCCTCCCCGACATGACAGCATAATGCAGCTCCCTCTACCTCCCTCCCCAGCATGACAACATAATGCAACTCCCTCTCCCTCTCTCCCCAGCATGACAGGATAATGCAGCTCCCTCTCACTCCCTACCCAGCATGACAACATTATGCAGCTCCCTCTCCCTCCCTCCCCAGCATGTCAACATAATGCAGCTCCCTCTCACTCCCTACCCAGCATGACAACATTATGCAACTCCCTCTCCCTCTCTCCCCAGCATGACAGGATAATGCAGCTCCCTCTCACTCCCTACCCAACGCCCAGCAACATTGCTGCGCTCCTCTCCCTCCCTCCCCGACATGACAGCATAATGCAGCTCCCTCTACCTCCCTCCCTAGCATGACAACATAATGCAACTCCCTCTCCCTCTCTCCCCAGCATGACAGGATAATGCAGCTCCCTCTCACTCCCTACCCAGCATGACAACATTATGCAGCTCCCTCTCCCTCCCTCCCCAGCATGTCAACATAATGCAACTCCCTCTCCCTCCCTCCCCAGCATGACAGCATAATGCAGCTCCCTCTCCCTCCCTTCCCAGCATGACAGCATTATGCAGCTCCCTCTCCGCTCCCTCCCAGCATGACAACATAATGCAACTCCCTCTCCTCTCTCCCCAGCATGACAGGATAATGCAGCTCCACCGCCCTACTGGCATGTCTGACATGCAACTCCCTCCCTCTCTCTCCCCAACATGACAGCATAATGCAGCTCCCTCTACCTCCCTCCCCAGCATGACAACATAATGCAACTCCCTCTCACTCTCTCCCCAGCATGACAGGATAATGCAGCTCCCTCTCACTCCCTACCCAGCATGAAAACATTATGCAGCTCCCTCTCCCTCCCTCCCCAGCATGTCAACATAATGCAGCTCCCTCTCCCTCCCTCCCCAGCATGACAGCATAATGCAGCTCCCTCTCCTCCTTCCCAACATGACAGCATGTGCAGCTCTCTCCCTCCTCCCTCCCCCAGCATGACAGCATAATGCAGCTCCCTCTCCCGCCCTCCCCAGCATGACAGCATAATGCAGCTCCCTCTCCATCCCTCCCCAGCATGACAGCATAATGCAGCTCCCTCTCCCTCTCTCCCCAGCATGACAGCATAATGAAGCTCCCTCTCCCTCCATCCCCAGCTTGACAGCATAATGCAGTTCCCTCTCCCTCCTTCCCGAGCATGACAGCATAATGCAGCTCCCTCTCCCTCCCTTCCCAGCATGACAGCATAATGCAGCTCCCTCTCCTCCCTCCCAGCATGACATAATAATGGCTCCTCTCCCTCTCTCCCCATGACAGCGTAATGCAGCTCCTCCCTCTCTCCCAGCATGACCTTGGCATAATGCAACTCCCCTCTCCCCTCTCTTCCCAGCATGTGGCATGTGCAGCTCCCTCCTCATCCCCTCCTCCCCAGCATGACAGCATAATGCAGCTCCCTCTCCTTCTCTCCCCAGCATGACAGCATAATGCAGCTCCCTCTCCCTCCCTCCCTCCCCAGCATGACAGCATAATGCAGCTCCCTCTCCCTAACTCCCTCCTCAGCATGACAGTATAATGCAGCTCCCTCTCCCTCCCTCCCCAGCATGACAACGCCAATGCAGCTCCCTCTCCCTCCCTCCCTCCTCAGCATGACAGTATAATGCAGCTCCCTCTCCCTCACTCCCCAGCATGACAACATTATGCAGCTCCCTCTCCCTCCCTCCCCAGCATGACAGCATAATGCAGCTCCCTCTCCCCTGCATGACAGCATAATGCAGCTCCCTCTCCCTCCCTCCCCAGCATGACAGCACCCTGAAGTTCCTTAATGAGTTGGGCTCCAGACTTATTGAAACTACCAGAGACTCCAGGGCATCGATCTACTATTTACAAGACAACCAATTAGGAGATGATGGTAAGGGAAGGCGAAAGACATCAGGTAGATTTTTACAGAACTTAATTTGGTTGGGACACAAAGACAGGCTGGAAGGGTGAGGTATGAGGATCTGGTATGGTGGAATATGAGGGACTGGAATGGTAGGGTATGAGGGATTAACAGGGTAGGGTATGAGGGACTAACAGGGTAGGGTATGAGGAACTAGAAGGGTAGGGTATGAGGACTGGCAGGGTGGGGCATAAGAAACTAACAAAACTGGGTAGAAGGGTGTGACAATCTCCTCTTCTACACTAATCACGCCACACGTTCTCCCTAAGTCATCAAAAAATATACATTTGTCATGGTGTTCAAAAATTCCTCTTTTACCAACACAAGCTCTCGTTCTTGTAGCCATTGTGATTTAGGCTGAGGGGATAGAGAGATATAGTGAAAGAAGTAGGAACAGATAAAGAGAATGAGAGACATAGATATGAGGATATAATAATTGTGGAAGGGGAAGGAAAGAGGAGGTGGAGATAGTGGTAGAGGAAGCAGGGAAGGAGAGTAGGGGAGAGAGAGTGATGATATATTAAGGTTAATAGAGACAAGGGGGGATAGGATAGGTAAAGAGGATACGACAGAGCAGATTTAATCTAATTTCATGGGTAAGAGATGGCAGGAAACCTAGTGAGTGAGTGAGTGGGACAACCATTGATCGTGATCACGCCCCAGTCCACAAGATCGTACACACAAGATAGTCAAAGGAACAGAGGGAACATATTCGGCTTGTTGTCGAACACTTGAATCAAAGGAGCAATAAGTTATTACTGAGTCACTGCGCGTTGACTACATATTATAGTGTTTGTAAAGATCTTTCTTGTTACACTGGTCGAGAAGATCAGATAGCGACCGTACGTGAGCTGTGGCCCATATCTACAGAACCTCGACCATATTAGTTGGTAAAATTGTCTTCGTTTTCTTTGGTGAGTGATCGTGTATTTCCAGATGTAATAACTGAAATGTGTTCAGTGTCTCCAGCAGGACCCGGCTGTACTCTCTTATTGCTGGGACCTCTATCAATCTGCCTACACGAATATCAATAAGACCCGTTTCAACTTCTCTACAAACTTTAAGAGCGTTCGGTCGAGGAGTTCAGGTACGAAAAAAGTATGTAAAGTGAGAATAAATTAACACGAGGCCAGTCAGTGTGTCAAAACAAGGTCGGGCCCACATCAACTGGCAATATAATCACATAAGGCGGATCATGACGATAACACATTTGTGCTTATTGTTTCATCAAAATACTTAGGCAACATGTTAAATCTATTGTTTGTGTGAAAGAAAAAGGAGAAGCTGTACAGGTTGATCCACAGTTCCTGTTTCAACATCTAACAAAAGCATCAGGGAGAGTGTAAGGCAGGTGAGTAGTGTAACCACCCACTGTACTCTCAAGGGTCTGGCCTAAGAAACACCTTATGGACTATGAGCTGTACACTGCTGCATCACATTAACCACTAGGAGTTGTAAACAAACACTCCAAAAGTGCCTTTATGGAGGAGACCGATGAATTTCAAAATGAACACTGTGACTCCTGTTGTGTCGGTAGGGTCGTCAAAATCCTTTGTCTGTTGTGTCATATCGTCTAACACAAAATCGTAAACATACTTTTTGGAGCGTATCTACATCTTACAGCATGATGACACTAAATGGCCGCCTTAAAATGTTATTCTCAAAGACTTAATTATCCAATGAAAAAATTCACCCACTAAAATTTAAGATCACGTTGAAGATAAACTCATTAAAGTTTTATACTGTACTATAATGGAAATTAAAGTTCACTCACTCGCACTCTTGGGCAGAAATTATAATTTAAGTTCTCATTTAGAACAGTCTTGGCTGTTTTTAGGTCCTGCTATGGTTACTGTCTGAGTCATAATCAACCTCACTTGGCATCTTCTATTTCATTTTGGCGCATTTCATGTTGGTGTATTTCATGTTGGTGTATTTCATGTTGGTTTATTTCATGTTGGTGATCACCTGCCACCCACCAGAGACTTGGGAAGGTTAGAAATAGTGTCATCTCTGTGTTTTATGACGTCTTCGAGGTTTATATCTTCACCTCACCTCCTGAACCACATCCTCAAGACGGACCATTTCTTACCCCTGGTCGTCTTCTTAGCTAATCAGGCTTATTTAATTCTTCTCTCACAGCGCTGCGCCCCCTGGCGAGAAACTCTCCCTCATTTCTTGTAACTTTTAGAGAAGGAAAGTTTATTCTCAACTGGTTGTACAGATGAAGCGTCACAGCTTCTCGATATCTTTGCTTTGTGATTATAATACCAACGTGTCTGAGTCGTGTATTTGTTTATAAACTTAATGGAATAATATTTACCCAAGTTTAAGAGGCACTAAAGACATTATAAGGGCTGGATATTTCAAATTATCTGCATCTCTTGAATCACTTGAATCAGGAGTGAGAAAATGAAATTAAAACAAAAAAGAATTGTAAGTGAATGAAATATCAAAATCCTTGAAAAAACTAAATTTCTTAAAACAGTAATGGACTAAGACAGCAGTGGAAGGTAAGGAGATTGGTGGAAAAGAAAGGAGAAGACCGAAGGAGGAAGGTAAAAGGAGGGAAGATGGAGGGGTAAAATAAAGGGGAAAGGAAGATGAAGGGGGAAGAAATGAATGGGGGAGATGGAAGGGAGGAAGAAGGGAGGGAAGATGAAGGGGTAAGATGGAGGAGAAAGACGATGGGGAGAAGAAGATGAAGGAGAAGATGAAAGGAGGAAGATGAAAGGCAGGAAGCGACAGTGCAAAATAGATCGGCAAGAGACACAGTTGTACCAGAGGTGGTAAAAATATACACCAGGAAGGAATCAGGTGTGGCAATGTAATACACACACTCTCTCTCTCTCTCTCTCTCTCTCTCTCTCTCTCTCTCTCTCTCTCTCTCTCTCTCTCTCCATATTATGTTGCTCAGATTTCTCTCTCTTTTTCTAAAAATACAAAACTCGACTCAATAAAGGCAACACATGTACTGTACTATGACTGCCAGTGTATTATAGCATCAACATTATTATATAAGAGTATATATTATACTTAAGCCCCCCCCCTCCCCCCCCAGGTATCGCCGGGATGGTTAATCTTCAGGTGGGATACGCTGGGCGGCGAGGGGAGTGACAATCTACCTGTGTCATTAAGGTCTCTGTTACCTTTTCCTGGGGCGACACTTCAGGTGAGTTATTATATAAAAAAAAGACTCACTTTATA
>NW_024713958.1:0-19478 GCF_018991925.1 Homarus americanus
CAAGCCATTACGTATTGCTAAGGCCATCCACCCCGGGCACCGGCCTCTTAGTGTGGCCATCCACCCCGGGTAACTGTGGCCTCAGTGTGGCCATCCACCCTGGTAACTGTGGCCTCAAGTATAGCCATCCACCCCGGGTAACTGTGGCCTCTAGTGTGGCCATCCACCCCGGGTAACTGTGGCCTCTAGTGTGGCCATCCACCCACAGTTCGCGTCACTCCGAGTCAGATTGTTGAAACATTAATATCCTGTTGAAGGGTCGTGAGGTGAGGGCTAACCTAACCTAACCAAACCTAACCTAACCTAACCTAACCTAACCACATTACTGTCAAGACAATACCGACCCCATTTTACCAACAGCCATTTTGTGTAGTTGGATAATAATGTAAGTTTAAATCCCTTTGAGAATCCATCTTTTTATCGTACGAGTTAGGGGAAGTTAATCAAACTATCGTAGGATCCTTTGTGAATTAGGTGTGTTTTATACAGTGTTACCAAGGTCAGGGCAAACTGCTTCACGGACCAGTGTTGCCAAAAGTTGACTGCCACCCTCACCAAGAAGCAGATCAACATCGTGAACCTTGGCGGGAAAAATTGCATGAAATTTTAACGTGTGTTGGTTGCGTGTTGCTGGGGTGACACTTGCTGCCGTGTTGTTGAAATGTGTCAAAAACTAATAATAATAATAAACAATAGGAAGAAAAGATAAAAGGATAACAGGAACATGAAAGATAAATGACATAATTGACATACAAGCAGTGACTACAACACACACACACAAGCGTTATGGCGCCCTTTGTTATATTTCACTCAAACATTTCATGCTAAAGATTTTACTCGGGTTAATTCTTCACCCCTTAACCTTGAAATCTATTAAGGTGTCAAGCGGGGGAAGGAAGGAAGGAAGGAAGGAAGGAAGGAAGTTTTGGCGGGAAGTTGGTAGTAATGAGCGGCTTTGTTTACGCTTCCAGATGTACGATGTTTGTTCCACGTCTTGTATGCGTTTCCAGATGTACGATATGCAACGCACCTTGTTCACGCTTCCAGATGTTTGCGATAGATAATATCGCCGTTTGTTGATATATTCCTACACGATAAATTATATACAAGTTCTTTATATATAAACTTATAATTGTTTCCCTTGATGTACGATACTTTCTATGCTCATTGTTTACGTCACCAGATGTACGATAAGGGATAAAAATAACCTCTATTTCTCGTAAACATTAATGGGTTAAAAATGTGAATAAAATATCTTATAATTTATTGTGGTTACTGGACATTATTGTTTAAGTGTTGTATGTCTATAAGTCTTCGTTAGCCACCCTTCAATATGTTAATTATTTCCCTTAACCCGAGGATACTATAACTTGTCAACGGTCTATTGTTTGTCTTCAGGTCTAAAAGTCTTCAGCAGTATGTGTGTTACGGGCTCTGAGTGGCATTAAAGGGTATAATTCTCTTAAAAGCGGATGAGTGAGGTGTAGTAAGGTGTAGACTGTTAGGTTAGGTGAGGGGTGAGTTAGCATTGTTCACGAGGTCTTTTGTTCCCCTGGTTGTAGCCTATTGTCCTATGGCGCCACGTCTTTTGTTTATATTTGTTGTTTTATATTCTTCCTCTGTCTCTTTCTCTCTTTCATAAATAGAAACATTTTGTTGTATTCATAGTTATCTTTATTTATACATACATACATACATACATACATACACAGTGCCTTTAGGTAAACGAGTGTGTGTGTGTGTGTGTGTGTGGGCAGCGGTAGGTTGTGTTGTGCTGTGGGGAGACGCGCCAACGTGACACTAACCCCTCCATAATGACACCAGTTAACCTTGACCATTAAACACTGCCCGCTTGTGGTTAAACTTGGCTCTACGGTAGTTACAAGATGTACAATACTGGCTGGTTACTCGTTGGGTCATTACTGCAGGCCGCCACAGCTACTCCTGGTGTTAACCTACCATCGTTACGCATTTTTTTCCGTATTGACATTTATATTCTGTGAGAAAACTTTATTAACATGAGAAAGATGCAGGAATTGACGAGGTCAGATATTTACAGTTGTGATGCTAAATGTTTGACGGTGGAGCGTGTGAGAGAGGCGGTCACAACACCACCCGCCGCCATGGAGCTCGACACTGTACGATAGTTATAAACTTTTATACAACGACGATGACACCAACCATGCCTACCCGTGACGTCACCGGTCAGGGTCACCCATACCTCCACCACTCCCAGGACAACACTGTGCCCTAGACACTCCCAGGACAACACTGTGCCCTAGAGTGATGAAACTACGAATATATAAAACAAAAGACTGTTTTAAAAATGTGAACTGGAACAATACCTAAAGTTTTCCCCACTTGGTATCTGTGGTACCGTTGAACGAGCCGCCCAAACTATACCTACAGCCACCGCTTATCTTCCTCGACGGGGCAAAGACCTTGATCTCTCGCCGTCTCCAACTTTCTTCAGCTCCGCTTCAGGTCACACCGCCAGGATGTCGAGCATGTACCTCGCTGTGTCCTCCTGCATCTGCTGCAGGTACTCAAAGTAACTATCCTTATGGTTTGTTTAGCTGTCGCTACGCCACGCTTCTCTCCCTTCTTCTCATTATTTAACTTTGCTCACAGGCTAGTTGTAGGTGTATCAGGTGTGTGGCAGGTGTATAACAGGTGTATCAGGTGTGTGGCAGGTGGACAGGTGTTAAAAGGGACACGTTTGAGGCACAACAACGTGTTTCTGTGTGTCGAGAGAATACGAAGCTAACCACCTGACTCGGGTTAGGGGAGGAACACCGTAGTAGCAGTAGTAGTAGTAGCAGTAGCAGTAGCAGTAGTAGGGCTATACGGAGGTATATTACCCATCATTATTAAGAGAAATACATCTTAAGAACCTTTGAGAAATCTACCTTTGTGTCGTGCTTAAGAGTCACTAACCTAACCTAACCTTTGTGTCAGCTTAAGAGTCACTAACCTAACCTAACCTTTGTGTCGTAGTTTAAGAGTCACTAACCTAACCTAACCTTTGTGTCGTAGCTAAGAGTCATACCTACCTAACCTTTGTGTCGTAGCTTAAGAGTCACTAACCTAACCTAACCTTTGTGTCGTAGTTTAAGAGTCACTAACCTAACCTAACCTTTGTGTCGTAGCTAAGAGTCACTAACCTAACCTAACCTTTGTGTCGTGCTAAGAGTCACTAACCTAACCTAACCTTGTGTCGTAGTTTAAGAGTCACTAACCTAACCTAACCTTTGTGTCGTAGCTAAGAGTCACTAACCTAACCTAACCTTTGTGTCGTAGCTTAAGAGTCACTAACCTAACCTAACCTTTGTGTCGTAGTTTAAGAGTCACTAACCTAACCTAACCTTTGTGTCGTAGCTAAGAGTCACTACCTAACCTAACCTTTGTGTCGTAGTTTAAGAGTCACTAACCTAACCTAACCTTTGTGTCGTAGTTTAAGAGTCACTAACCTAACCTAACCTTTGTGTCGTAGCTTAAGAGTCAACCTAACCTAACCTTGTGTCGTAGCTAAGAGTCACTAACCCAACCTAACCTTTGTGTCGTAGTTTAAGAGTCACTAACCTAACCTAACCTTTGTGTCGTAGCTAAGAGTCACTAACTAACCTAACCTTTGTGTCGTAGCTTAAGAGTCACTAACCTAACCTAACCTTTGTGTCGTAGCTTAAGAGTCACTAACCTAACCTAACCTTTGTGTCGTAGCTTAAGAGTCACTAACCTACCTAACCTTTGTCGTAGCTTAAGAGTCACTAACCTAACCTAACCTTTGTGTCAGTTTAAGGTCACTAACCTAACCAACTTTGTGTCGTAGTTTAAGAGTCACTAACCTAACCTAACCTTTGTGTCGTAGTTTAAGAGTCACTAACCTAACCTAACCTTTGTGTCGTAGTTTAAGAGTCACTAACCTAACCTAACCTTTTGTGTCGTAGTTTAAGAGTCACTAACCTAACCAACCTTTGTGTCGTAGTTTAAGAGTCACTAACCTAACCTAACCTTTGTGTCGTAGTTTAAGAGTCACTAACCTAACCTAACCTTGTGTCGTAGTTTAAGAGTCACTAACCTAACCTAACCTTTGTGTCGTAGTTTAAGAGTCACTAACCTAACCTAACCTTTGTGTCGTAGCTTAAGAGTCACTAACCTAACCTAACCTTTGTGTCGTAGCTAAGAGTCCTAACCTAACCTAACCTTTGTGTCGTAGTTTAAGAGTCACTAACCCAACTAACCTTTGTGTCGTAGTTTAAGAGTCACTAACCTAACCTAACCTTTGTGTCGTAGTTTAAGAGTCACTAACCTAACGTAACCTATTACGAGAGTTTGAGAATCCATCTTTATTTTAGTGGGAACATTAGTAAGTCAGTTAGGTGGTTTCTTACGTGTGCAGTTGAGGAGAAATAGTGAGGGCCATGGTGTGGATGTGGCCATGGTGGGGATGTGGCCATGGTGGGGTGTGGCCATGGTGTGGATGTGGCCATGGTGTGGGGTGTGGCCATGGTGGGATGTGGCCATGGTGGGGTGTGGCCATGGTGTGGGTGTGGCCATGGTGTGGGGTGTGGCCATGGTGGGGATGTGGCCTGATGGGGTGTAAGGTTGTGTACGTGGTGGAGAGTATATGTATGTATGTATGTATATGTATGTGTATGTATGTATGTACGTATGTAGCAGTTGTGTGGAAGAAGGGAAGGTCGGATGAAGGGAAGGGAAGGAGGGAAGGAGGGAAGGATGAAGGGAAAGGGAGGAAGGAAGGAATGGAGGGAGGGAAGGAAGGGAAGGAAGGTATGGGAGAACAGAAAGGTGGAAGGAGGGAAGGAAGGAGGGAGGGAAAGAAGGGAGGGAGGGAAGGGAGGGAGGGAAGGAAGGGAGGAGGGAAGGAAGGTGGTTTACTGTGTGAGTTGAGGTAGTGTCTGCGGTCGATGTTCTTGTGTAGGTAAGGGGCCTCTGACCCACGCGAGGGAGGGGGTGAGGGAGGAGGGACTAACCAACCTACGCAGGAAGGAAGAGCTACACCCGTGAAGGAGGGAGGGAGGGAGCCAGGGAGGGGTGATCCACACAGAGAGGGAAGGAGGGAGGGAGGGGTGATCCACACAGAGGAGGGAAGGAGGGGGAGGGGTGATCCACAGAGAGGAGGGAAGGAGGGAGGAGGGGTGATCCACACAGAGAGGGAAGGAGGGAGGAGGGGTGATCCACAGAGAGGAGGGAAGGAGGGAGGGAGGGTGATCCACAGAGAGGAGGGAAGGAGGGAGGGAGGGTGATCCACACAGAGAGGAGGGAAGGAGGGAGGGGTGATCCACAGAGAAGGGAAGGAGGGAGGGAGGGTGATCCACAGAGAGGAGGGAAGGAGGGAGGAGGGGTGATCCACACAGAGGGAGGGAAGGAGGGTGATCCACACAGAGGAGGGAAGGAGGGAGGGAGGGTGATCTACAGAGGAGGGAAGGAGGGAGGGAGGGGGATCCACACAGAGGAGGGAAGGAGGGGTGATCCACAGAGAGGAGGGAAGGAGGGAGGGAGGGGGATCTAACAGAGAGGGAGGGAAGGAGGAGGGAGGGTGATCCACAGAGAGGAGGGAAGGAGGGAGGGAGGGGTGATCCACACAGAGGAGGGAAGGAGGGAGGAGGGGTGATCCACAGAGAGGAGGGAGGGAGGGGTGATCCACACAGAGGGAGGGAAGGAGGGAGGGAGGTGATACACAGAGGAGGGAAGGAGGGAGGAGGGGTGATCCACAAGAGAGGAGGGAAGGAGGGAGGGAGGGGTGATCCACACAGAGAGGAGGGAAGGAGGGAGGGGTGATCCACACAGAGAGGAGGGAAGGAGGGAGGGAGGGGTGATCCACACAGAGAGGGAAGGAGGGAGGGAGGGAGGGGTGATCCACACAGAGGGAGGGAAGGAGGGAGGGAGGGTGATCCACACAGAGAGGAGGGAAGGAGGGAGGGAGGGGTGATCCACACAGAGGAGGGAAGGAGGGAGGGAGGGGTGATCCACACAGAGGAGGGAAGGAGGGAGGGAGGGGTGATCCACACGGAGGAGGGAAGGAGGGAGGGAGGGGTGATCCACACAGAGAGGGAGGAAGGAGGGAGGGAGGGGTGATCCACACAGAGGAGGGAAGGAGGGAGGAGGGGTGATCCACACAGAGGAGGGAAGGGGAGGGAGGGAGGGAGCCAGGGAGGAGGGAGAAAGAGAGAGAAAGTAAAGAAAGAAGGAAAGAAAGGGAGAGAGAGAGAGAGAGAGAGAGAGAGAGAGAGAGAGAGAGAGAGAGAGAGAGAGGTATTCACTACACCATGAGTGTTGGTATCTTTAATCTGTCTCAGCAGGTGTTGGGTCTATGTGTGCCTCCTAGTGCCTCCTAGTGCTTCCTAGTGCTACCTGGTGCCTCCTAGTACCTCATAGTAGCACAATAGTATGACACAGAGGCCACCACAGTATTGTGTGTTACCTGGTGCCTCCTAGTACCTCTAGTAGCACAATAGTATGACACTAGAGGCCACCAGTATTGTGTTACCTGGCGCTCCTAGTATCTCCCAGCAGCAATAACAGTATGACACTAGAGGCCACCAGTATTGTGGTGTTACCCAGTTCTAGTACCCTAGTAAAGCACCAATAACAGTATGACACTAGAGGCCACCAGTATTGTGTTACCTGGTGCCTCCAGGCACTCCGAGTAGCAATAATAGGCATGACAGTAGAGGCCACCAGTATTGTGTTACCTGGTGCCTCCTAGTACCTCCTAGTAGCACAATAGTATGACACTAGAGGCCACCAGTATTGTGTGTTACCTGATGCCTCCTAGTACCTCCTAGTAGCACAATAGTATGACAGTAGAGGCCACCAGTATTGTGTGTTACCTGGTGCCTCCTAGTACCTCCTAGTAGCACAATAGTATGACAGTAGAGGCCACCAGTATTGTGTGTTACCTGGTGCCTCCTAGTACCTCCTAGTAGCACAATAGTATGACACTAGAGGCCACCAGTACAGGTTACCTGGTGCCTCCTATTACTCTCCTAGTAGCACAATAGCATGACACTAGAGGCCACTCAGTATTGTGTGTTACTCTGGTGCCTCCTAGTACTTAGTAGCACAATAGTATGACACTAGAGGCCACTAGTATTGTGTGTGTTACCTGGCGCTCTAGTACCTCCTAGTAGCACAATAGTATGACACTAGAGGCCACTCAGGTATTGTGTTACCTGGTGCCTCCTAGTACTCCTAGTAGTGCCAATAGTATGACAGTAGAGCCACCAGTATTGTAAGCCACCTTGGTGCCTCCTAGTACCTCCTAGTATCATCAGTATGACACTAGAGGCCACCAGTATTGTGTGTTACCTGGTGCCTCCTAGTACCTTCCTAGTAGCCAATAGTATGACACTAGGAGTCACCAGTACAGGCTACCTGGTGCCTCCTAGTACCTCCTAGTAGCACAATAGTATGACAGTAGAGGCCACCAGTATTGTGTGTTACCTGGTGCCTCCTAGTACCTCATAGTAGCACAATAGTATGACAGTAGAGGCCACCAGTATTGTGTGTTACCTGGTGCCTCCTAGTACCTCATAGTAGCACAATAGTATGACACTAGAGGCCACCAGTATTGTGTGTTACCTGGTGCCTCCTAGTACCTCATAGTAGCACAATAGTATGACACTAGAGGCCACCAGTATTGTGTGTTACCTGGTGCCTCCTAGTACCTCCTAGTAGCACAATAGTATGACACTAGAGGCCACCAGTATTGTGTGTTACCTGGTGCCTCCTAGTACCTCCTAGTAGCACAATAGTATGACAGTAGAGGCCACCAGTATTGTGTGTTACCTGGTGCCTCCTAGTACCTCCTAGTAGCACAATAGTATGACACTAGAGGCCACCAGTATTGTGTGTTACCTGGTGCCTCCTAGTACCTCCTAGTAGCACAATAGGGCATGACACTAGAGGCCACATGTGTTACCTGGTGCCTTAGTACCTCCTAGTAGCACAATAGTATGACACAGTAGAGGCCACCAGTATTGTAAAGTTACTCTGGTACCTTAGTAGCACAATAGTATGACAGTAGAGGTCACCAGTATTGTGTTACCTGGTGCCTCCTATACTCCTAGTAGCACAATAGTATGACACTAGAGGCCACCAGTATTGTGTGTTACCTGATGCCTCCTAGCACCTCCTAGTAGCACAATAGTATGACAGTAGGAGGCCACCAGTATTGTGGTAAGTTACCAGATGCCTCCTAGCACCTCCTAGTAGCACAATAGTAGAGTGACAGCAGAGGCCACCAGTATTGTGTGTTACCTGGTGCCTCCTAGTACCTCACATATAGTAGCACAGTATGACACTAGAGGCCACCAGTACAGGTGTGTTACTCTGATGCCTCCTAGTACCTCCTAGTAGCACAGTATGACACCAGAGGCCACCAGCATTGTGTGTTACCTGATGCCTCCTAGTACCTCCTAGTAGCACAATAGTATGACACTAGAGGCCACTCAGTATTGTGTAAGCTACTCTGATGCCTCCTTAGTACTTCCTAGTAGCACAATAGTATGACACTCAGAGGCCACCAGTATTGTGTGTTACCTGGTGCCTCCTAGTACCTCCTAGTAGCACACAATAGTATGACAGGAGGCCACCAGTATTGTGTGTTACCTGGTGCCTCCTAGCACCTCCTAGTAGCACAATAGTATGACCAGAGGCCACCTGCACAGGTGTTACCTGGCACTCCTAGTACCTCCTAGCAGCACAATAGTATGACACCAGAGGCCACCAGCACAGGTGTTACCTGCGCCCCTAGCACCTCCCTAGTAGCACACAACAGATGACACCAGAGGCCACCAGCATTGTGTGTTACCTGGCAGGCCTCCTAGTACCTCCTAGTAGCACAATAGTATGACTAGAGGCCACCAGTATTGTGTGTTACCTGGTGCCTCCTAGTACCTCCTAGTAGCACAATAGTATGACATTCAGAGGCCACCAGTATTGTGTGTTACCTGGTGCCTCCTATACCTCCTAGTAAATAGTATGACTAGAGGCCACCTGCATTGTGTGTTACCTGGTGCCTCCTAGTACCTCCTAGTAGCACAATAGTATTTATCAGTAGAGGCCACCAGTATTGTGTGTTACCTGCGCCTCCTAGCACCTCCTAGTAGCACAATAGTATGACAGTAGAGGCCACCAGTATTGTGTTATGACAGTAGAGGCCACCAGTATTGTGTGCTACCTGGTGCCTCCTAGTACCTCCTAGTAGCACAATAGTATGACACTAGAGGCCACCAGTATTTCCTGTACAGTGTTTACGTCTGACATAAGAGATGACGCAGCTCCTAGATGAAGTGTGGATACAGCTTCAAAACAGGTGAACAGCGTCAATAACAGGTGAACAGTATCAAACAGGTGAACAGCGTCAACAGGTGAACAGCGTCAATAACAGGTGAACAGTATCAATAACAGGTGAACAGTACAGGTGAACATCGTCAATAACAGGTGAACACGAACAGCGTCAATAACAGGTGAACAGCGTCAATAACAGGTGAACAGCGTCAATAACAGGTGAACAGCGTCAATAACAGGTGAACAGTGTCAATAACAGGTGAACAGTGTCAATAACAGGTGAACAGGTCAATAACAGGTGAACAGCGTCAATAACAGGTGAACAGCGTCAATAACAGGTGAACAGCGTCAAAACAGGTGAACAACGTCAATAACAGGTGAACAGCGTCAATAACAGGTGAACAGCGTCAAACAGGTGAACAGCGTCAATAACAGGTGAACAGCGTCAAAACAGGTGAACAGCGTCAATAACAGGTGAACAGCGTCAAAACAGGTGAACAGCGTCAATAACAGGTGAACAGCACAACAGGTGAACAGCGTCAATAACAGGTGAACAGCGTCAATAACAGGTGAACAGTGTCAATAACAGGTGAACAGCGTCAATAACAGGTGAACAGTGTCAATAACAGGTGAACAGCATCAATAACAGGTGAACAGCGTCAATAACAGGTGAACAGTATCAAAACAGGTGAACAGCGTCAAAACAGGTGAACAGCGTCAATAACAGGTGAACAGCGTCAATAACAGGTGAACAGCGTCAAAACAGGTGAACAGCGTCAATAACAGGTGAACAGCGTCAATAACAGGTGAACAGCGTCAATAACAGGTGAACAGCGTCAATAACAGGTGAACAGCACAAAACGGTGAACAGCGTCAATAACAGGTGAACAGTGTCAAAACGGTGAACAGCGTCAATAACAGGAACAGTGTCAATAACAGGTGAACAGCATCAATAACAGGTGAACAGCGTCAATAACAGGTGAACAGTATCAATAACAGGTGAACAGCGTCAATAACAGGTGAACAACGTCAATAACAGGTGAACAGCGTCAATAACAGGTGAACAGCGTCAATAACAGAACAGTCAATAACAGGTGAACAGCGTCAATAACAGGTGAACAGGTCAATAACAGGTGAACAGTGTCAATAACAGGTGAACAGCGTCAATAACAGGTGAACAGTGTCAATAACAGGTGAACAGCATCAATAACAGGTGAACAGCGCAAACAGAACAGTCAATAACAGGTGAACAGTGTCAATAGTACCGTACCTGGGAGTCACCAACAATTAGTTTTCGTACCTTCCTTGTCAGCCCTGTCCCTGACTGTATTAACGTCCAATCTGTCTATCAAGGGACTGAACCAGTTGGTACACTTAGTTGTTGTTCTCGTTGTTGATGTATCCTTGGTGCGTTTTTTCACCACCAGTTTGGTTGTCCCTCTCCTCACAACCTTCCATTCGCCAGAGTTTTCGTCAGACACGGGCTTTCCTTGTCTCGCCTCTTCCTTCATCCTCGCCATCTATTCCTTTAAATTCAAGATTTCCTCCTTGGCCCTCTCTATTTCTTCCTTGGCCCTCTAACTCGGCCCACAAACGTGCATACCCCTTCCACAAGTAGCACTGGCTATATCTGATAATTATCCCGGGAGCTAGGGAGCTAAGCCTGCCGTGACCTTTCCTCTAGTGAGGTCAGTAATTCCTCACACATGGTGTATGAGGGCCTGATGTGGTGCAGTAATTCCCTCACAGATGCTGTTATGAGGGGCATCACATGGTGTAGTAATTCCTCATGGATGGTGTTTTGAGGAACCTCACATGATGCTGTAACAACTCATTCACTACGTGGTATCGTAGCATCATGGGGACACCACGGTCTGGTGTCACAGGACCTCACTCACTCAAGTGAGTGAGGTGTGGTCCCAGGCTCCTATCGTGGACGGATTAACACATAGCTGGTGTTGTTGAGTCTCAGGGGCAGTTATCACTGGGTACCTGGGACCTCACTGTGTGAAGTTAGCTTGGGTTCCAGCTGTTACTGCCGAGTTGTTCTCACTGACTTAAGCAGTGTTCACCACTGTTCACCACTATTCAACACTGTTTCCATTTCTTCTCAAATGAAATAGTAACTTCTGGCGAGAATTTGTGTGTGTGTGGTGGCACTCCTTCTGATATTTATGACCTTTAGCTCGGAATAGCATCTTACCTGTCAGGGGTCACGGGTACATCTGGGGCTCCCCACACACCCCTCCCTCCTCCTCTCCCTCCTCCTCCCTCCCTCCTCACCCCTCCCTCCTCACCCCTCCACACTCCTTCTTCCTTCCTCTTCCTACACCTCCCTCCCTTCTAGCTCCTTCTAGAATCTCCTCCCTCCCTCCCTCCCTCCACGCAAGGATACAGGTGACGTTTTAAACCGTTGTACCCAGTAGAAGCCTCGCAAGTTGTTATGGTGGGGGAGGGGTGGTGACTGCACAGAGGGTCACCCATATATGGGACAGGGTAGGCTGTCTAGTGCCTGTACCGACAGACAATAATCACCATGACACAACCTCTGCATAGTGTCAGCTCAGCCCTTACCTCCTCCTAAATTCTTCAATTTCAGAACTATAACTTCCTTCCCCACCTCTAACTTCCTTCACCCTCCTCTACCTACCTAAAAAAGGGGGTACTGTGGAGGGTAGTGTGGAGGGTAGGAGGGTAGTGGAGGGTAGGGAGGGTAGTGTGGAGGGTAGGAGGAGGGTAGTGTGGAGGGTAGTGTGGGAGGGAGGCAGCCACCCCTTCACTCCTGTGCACAAAGTTGGAGGCAACCTAAGTCATCCTCTTTAATGAGGACACCCTCCTCCTCCCTCCCTCCCTCCCTCCCTCCCTCCTCCCTCCCTCACAGCTGGTTGAAGACACCCTCCCTCCCTCCCTCCTCCCTCACAGCTGATTGAAGACACCCTCCTCTCTCCCTCCCTCCTCCCCTCACTGATTGAAGACACCTCCCTTCTTCCCTCCCTCCTCCCTCACAGCTGATTGAAGACACCTCTCCTCCTCCCTCCCTCCCTCCCTCACAGATGGAGAACTATCACGGCTTCAGGACCACCGTCACGTTAACACCTTCCGCTTGTGTCTGTCTGTCTATCTGTCTGCCTGTCTCTGTCTGTCTGTCTATCTGTCTGCCTGTCTCTGTCTGTCTGCCTGTCTCTGTCTGTCCGTCTGTCTATTCTGTCTGTCTGTCTGTCTGTCCCTGTCTATCTGTCTGTCTGTCTGTCTGTCTGTCTGTCTGGCTGTCTTTATATCGGTTTATCTATCAATCTATTTAGGAAGCGGAGGAGGTGGAGTAAGGAGGGAGGAGGAGGAGGAGGAGGAGGAAGAGGAGGAGGAGGAGAGGAAGAGGAGGAAGCGGAGGAGGAGGAGGAGGGGTGGTGGAGGAGGTGGAGGGGGCTAGTTTATTGGGCACTCCTTTACATCCTGTGCAAGGTGAAGCGCAGAAGGTTTACAGCGCCCAACTGGGAAGCATGCGGAGTTCATGCTTGCCTTTATGACTCGTGCATTAAGGGCGTAAAGCCTGGAAGGGTCATAGGTTTTGTCAGCAAGTTACATAAAGTGAAAGAATGATGAGTGTGTGGGGAAATTTCCCGGTACAATTTATCTGTTTATGGCAAAGCAGGTCCCTAATAATGTCAAGTGCCAGGCCATAGCCATAGGCCTTAGACATTGAGGACATACCTTTAGTGTGAGTGTGATGGCGTGTACGTCGGTAGTGTCGGCTTCAATGGGGTCGTCGAGAGGTTGGTAGGGGACGTCCTTCTGGCGTAGATACGTAGTTCACTAGCATGTCCTCATGGTGGTCAATTGATGTGGAGAACCGAGTGGATGGGCCCCAGGTGCCGGTGGGGACGGGAGCCGGGTGTGGTGTACCGGGACCATGAGCGCGCGGTGGTAGACAAGGCAGCTCTGGCACGGGCAGGCTCGGTGTGGACGCCAGCAGTGGTGCCAGGAGGCGGGTTTTTTTTTAGGTAGGTAAAGGAGGGTGAAGGAAGATTAGAGGGGGGGATGGAAGTTATAGTTCTGAAATTGAAGAAATTTAGGAGGAGGTAAGAGAGGGCGGGCTGACCGCCTAGCTGCTTAATAGCGTGTTCGGGTTGTGTCATGGGTTAGTTATTGTCTGTCGGTACAGGCACTAGACAGCCTACCCTGTCCCATATATGGGTGTTTTGGGCCTTATTTCATATTCCGCCGACCCTACTGGCGGATGCTGGTCTAAGGAGGTTGTCTATTGCCTGGCTGTATAGATCGGGGGTGGTAATGGACCTTTTGTGATTTGGTAACTTTGGGAACCATATGGTTGTTGTCGTTATCTAGTGGAGTCTTTGAAGGAGCTCTTGCTCTGATCGTTCTATCTTTTGCCAGATTCTGCTGGCCAGGTGTGCAGCTGCTGGTTCATGGGATTCATTCTCAGGTCTCTATGTATCTCGGCTGTGGTTCTGGTGAAGGGCATCTTTCACCTGTGACGAATCTAGGGCTTCATTTTGGACCACCTGTAATTTTAATATTTGAGTGGTGCTCATAGTAAGAAGAGGTACCTGGGTAAGTTAATATCGGTGTGATAAATGATGTCACCAGGCGGAGTTTTATTTTCTCAGGAAGCGCTTAAAGCGGTATAGTTTTCTCAGCTCCCTTGTTTTTTCCTTCCTGCTGTGGACATGATGGGAGTAACCTGTCGTGGATATATGCAGGCCCAGGAGGGTGCCTCTGCTTTTGTATTCTATCTGGGCATTATTGGTTACTAATGGATGGGTTTTCTTTCTGCATAAGGGTATCACTGTGAATTTCGGGAGACTGGTTTGGATTTTCCATTGTTTTTCGCGATTATTTACCCTTTCTAATTCCGCCTGGTGTTGTTCGACCTGTAACGCTCAGTGATTTTCCTTGATGTGTTGTTATTTGAGTGATGTCATCTGCATACATAATATCTTCGTTACCTATTCTAGTGGGAGGCGGGGTGTCACTTGTGTAGATAATATATAGGGTGGGGGAGAGGACGCCCCTTGAGGGACCTCGCCTCATGAGTGGGAAGGTCTCTCCTGTGTGTTGTCCTACCCTCAGTCTGGCATTTCTGCCGCCAAGAAAATTGCAAAGCAGCTTTTCAATGTTGGTTGGAAGTCCGAGTTGGAGGATCTTATATTTTAGACCGTCGTGCCAGACTTTGTCAAATGCCTTCGCTACATCCCGAGAGTTAGATTACATTGTCCACCACTCCGCCGCAGCTCTGGCTGTGTTTTCTTACACAGGGCTATCGCTGTTGTGGTGGACCTCCCTTTCCCTGAACCCGAATTGTCTGCAGTTGACTCTTTTGTTGTTTCCTGATAATTTCTCAGACGGTTATTGATGATTTTTCTAGGATTTTTCCAGGTACTTCGAGGAGGAGATCGGTCTGTAGTTTAGTGGGACGGCGTTTTTTCCTTGTTTTGGTGTTGGGGTAATAATGGCCTCTTTGAATTTAGTTGGGAAGTAACCCGAGGCCAGGTAAGCGTTCATTGTGGTCCATGGCCGGGTTGAGTAGGCCGTGAGCAAGAGGGGCACACAGGGGGCCACCAGGTTGTGTCAGACCAGAAGAGGGAGTGACTGGGTGACTTAACCCCTGAGTATGACTTAACCCTGAGTATGATGACTAACCCCTGGAGTATGATGACTTAACCCCTGGAGTATGATGACTTAACCCCTGATTATGATGACTTAACCCCTGAGTATGATGAGTTAACCCCTTGAGTATGATGACTTAACCCCTGGAGTATGATGACTTAACCCCTGGATTATGATGACTTAACCCCTTGAGTATGATGAGTTAACCCCTGGATTATGATGACTTAACCCCTGGAGTATGATGACTTAACCCCTGATTATGATGACGTAACCCCTTGAGTATGATGAGTTAACCCCTGGATTATGATGACTTAACCCCTTGAGTATGATGACTTAACCCTTGGAGTATGATGACTTAACCCCTGAGTATGATGACTTAACCCCTTGAGTATGATGACTTAACCCCTGAGTATGATGACTTAAGTCGTAGTTGAGTCATCATACTTTCCTCCTCCTTCCTTCATTAATCATTCCCTCAATTCTCCTCTCTCTCTCAGCCTACCCATCACCCCTTCCCTCCCCATCACCCCTTCCCTCCCCTTTCACCCTCCCTCCCCATCACCCCTTCCCTCCCCATCACCCCTTCCCTCCCCATCACCCCTCCCTCCCATCACCCCTTCCTCCCCATCACCCCTTCCTCCCCATCACCCCTTCCCTCCCCATCACCCCCTTCCTCCCTTCACCCCTTCCTCCCCCATCACCCCTCCCTCCCCCATCACCCCTTCCTCCCATCACCCCTTCCTCCCATCACCTCTTCCTCCCCATCACCTCTTCCCTCCCGTTCACCCCTTCCTCCCTTCACCCCTTCCCTCCCATCACCTTCCTCCCCATCACCCCTTCCCTCCCCATTACCCCTTCCTCCCCATCACCCCCTCCCTCCCCATCACCCCTTCCCTCCCCATCACCTCTTCCCTCCCCTTCACCCTTCCCTCCCCATCACCCCCTTCCCTCCCATCACCCTCCTCCCCATCACCCCTACCTCCCCATCACCCTTCCCCTCCCCATCACCCCTTCCCTCCTCCCTTCTCACCCCTTCCCTCCCCATCACCCCTTCCTCCCATCACCCCTTCCCTCCCCATCACCCCTTCCCTCCTCACCTTCCCCTTCCCTCCCCATCACCCTCCCTCCCCATCACCCCTTCCCTCCCTCCCCATCACCTCTTCCTCCTTCACCCCCTTCCTCCCCCATCACCCCTTCCCTCCCCATCACCCTCCCTCCCCCAGCACCCCTTCCCTCCCCATCACCCTCCCTCCCATCACCCCTTCCCTCCCATCACCTCTCCTCCCCTTCACCCCTTCCTCCCCATCACCCCTCTTCCCTCCCCATCACCCTCCCTCCCCATCACCCCTTCCCTCCCCATCACCTCTTCCCTCCCCTTCACCCCCTTCCTCCCCTATCACCCCTTCCCTCCCCATCACCCTCCCTCCCCAGCACCCCTTCCTCCCCATCACCCTCCCTCCCCATCACCCCTCTTCCTCCTCCCCATCACTCCTCCCTCCCCATCACCCCTTCCCTCCCCATCACCCCTTCCTCCCCATCACCTCTTCCCTCCCCATCACCTCTTCCCTCCCTTCACCCCCTTCCTCCCTTCACCCCTTCCTCCCCCATTACCCCTTCCTCCCATTACCCTTCCTCCCCAGCACCCTTCCTCCCCATCACCCTCCTCCTCCCCCATCACCCCTTCTCCTCCCCATCACTCCTCCCCCCTCCTCCCTCCCCCCCTTCCTCATCCCTCCCCATCACCTCCCTCCCCATCCCTTCCTCCCCATCACCTCTTCCCTCCCCATCACCTCTTCCTCCCTTCCTCCCCTTCACCCTTCCTCCCATCCCCTCCCACTTCCCTCCCCATCACCTCTTCCTCCCCATCACCCCTCCCTCCCCATCACCCCTCCCTCCCCATCACCCTCCCTCCCTCGCCATGGGTGTCGGCGCTAGTGACAGAAGACGAAGGAAATGGCAATCGATTTCCCTCGCCTGGAGTTATGGGGTTCAGAGGGTGTGTCGCCTCGAGGGGTCCTGGGGCACTATAGAAGGGTCCTGGGGGCACTATAGAGGGTCCTGGGGCACTATAGAGGGGTCCTGGGGGGCACTATAGAGGGGTCCTGGGAGCACTATAGAGGGGTCCTGGGGGCACTATAGAGGGGTCCTGGGGGCACTATAGAGGGGTCCTGGGGGGCACTATAGAGGGGTCCTGGGGCACCATATAGAGGTCCTGGGGCACTATAGAGGGTCCTGGGGGCACTATAGAGGGTCCTGGGGCACTCATAGAGGGTCCTGGGGCACAAGAGGGGTCCTATATGAAGGGTCCTGGGGCACCAGAGGGTCCTGGGGGCACTATAGAAGGGTCCTGGGGGGCACTATAGAGGGTCCTGGGGGCACTATGAGGGGTCCTGGGAGCACTATAGGGGGTCCTGGGGGCACTATAGAGGGTCCTGGGGGCACTATAGAAGGGTCCTGGGGGCACTATAGAGGGGTCCTGGGGCACTATAGAGGGGTCCTGATGATGGTAATGTTTTCACTATCTGGTCGTGTGGTTTATTTGTGTGTGTGGTCCCTAAATCAGTTTCTGGTCACACACACACACACACACACACACACACACACAGCGTCAACAATTCTGCTCCCAACTATACCGCCCTTCAGGATTTATTGAACAGTCTCCAAACTGGGCCACTAACAACCATGTCACCATCAACCATACCAAGACCATGGTTATGCACATCAACCTCTCCTCCGACATTGTCCCACCTCCTTCCATTACTCTAGGTCCGAACACACCCAGGTTGTAGATTCCACGAAGCTCCTCGGCGTCACCATAGACAACAAACTAAATTGGAAACCACACGTCAGTACAGTTGTCAAGTCCTCCAGTTTCCGTCTCCACCTCCTCCGCCGACTCAAGTCCCTCGGAGTTCCTGCACAGAGCTCCTCAGTGTTTACTCAACATTCATACTTCCCAAGCTCACCTATGCCTCCCCTACCTGGTCTTCCTCCTAAATGCCACACAACGTAAACACCTAGAAAGCAGGGCATGCAAGATTATTCTCTCCCTTCCTACCCACATATCAAGAAGCGCTCAACACACTGACCCTTCCGACTCTCACTGACCATCACCACGACCTCATCTGCAAATTTGGTAAGAAGCTTCTACACCACCCCGACACCGGCTCCTACTACCACCTGAGATCCTTGTCCGAGAATTGCTGTTCGACACCACAACCGCATCCAGCCCATACGTGCACGAACTGATCGCTATAAGAACAGCCCAGTCCCAACCATTGTAAAATTATCAATAACTTGTAATAAATCAGTGTATTCACCCCAGTAAACACTGCTCCTACACTGTCACTATGTTGAAATGAACTGTAGTTTGAGCTTTTCCCCATCTAGTTATTATATGTCTTATTTGTGTCACTCATGTTACTTGTATATTATTTGTAATTCGTAACCCATTCCCCAAATATGTAACTGTATATTTTCAGCCTTCTGGCTGCCAAGCTTTTTCAATAAACCGTTAATTATTATTATTATTATTATTATTATTACACACACACACACACACACACACACACACACACACACACACACACACACACACACACACACACACACACACACACACACACACACCACACTCACTATAAACGTACACGTGTCAACCTTCACCTCAGCTGACGTACACAGACCCAGGCAGACCGCGAGTCGCCACGGCTAATGTGTCATACATTGCGACATAGCTCCTACCAGCCCCGCCCTCTGTGAACTGTGCCCCATCAGCCCCCACCAGCCCTCGCCAGCCCCCACCAGCCCTCACCAGCCCACTAGCCTCACAGCCCCCACCAGCCCTCGCCAGCCCCCACCAGCCTCCACCAGCCCACTAGCCCTCACCAGCCCCACTAGCCCCTCCTGGCCCCACCAGCCCTCGCCAGCCTCACCAGCCCTCGCCAGCCCCGCCCTCTGTCCACGTCACTACACTGAGATAAGGAAGATTAACTCGCAAGGACACAGCATGACTGTGTGTGTGTGTGTGTGTGTGTGTGTGTGTGTGTGTGTGTGTGTGTGTGTGTGATGTGTGTGTGTGTGTGTGTGTGTGTGTGTGTGTGTGTGTGGATGTGTGTGTGTGTGTGTGTGTGTGTGTGTGTGTGTGTGTGTGTAGATGTGTGTGTGTGTGTGTGTGTGTGTGTGTGTGTGTGTGTGCATTTCTTTAATCGTCTGGCGACCTGTGGTGTAATGGTCAGCATGCTCGCCTCGCAAGCGAGCGGACCTGGTTCGATCCCCGGCAGGGTGAAACTATGGGCAAGTTTCTGTACGCCATTTGCAGTAATGGGGACCTGGATGTTGATTTGTGGATCGTGTTCTGGGTAATGGCTAGCCAGTGCAGTTGGCGAGATGTCCGGTCTTCTCGGACTGTTCCTTGACAGCTCGTTAACTTAGGGTGTGGTTGTTGTGTTGGCGACAGCTTCTACACCTTAAACACTGGGTCATGCAGCTCGTTAACTCAGGGTGTGGTTCGTGTGTTGGCGACAGCTTCTACACCT
>NW_024713959.1:0-9464 GCF_018991925.1 Homarus americanus
GAAAATTTTTGAAAATTTTTGAAGATTTTCGAAAATTTTCAAAATTTTCAGAGGGTCTGACCTTGGGTGTATAAGGCCGCCCGGATGTATGATGTTTTGATCCACCAAGCCATCTGTGAAGTATCATGCTGCATCTGCCGGTGTGTCGGTGGCTATGGCTTCCAGTTATTTTTGAGTTCCTTCTGGAGGTAGGCTTTACTATCGCCTAGGTCGGTAACTTTGATGTGGCTGGTGGAGGAACTACATAACCATTTTTGAAAAATTAAACAATTTTAGAAAATTTTGGAAAATTTCTGAAAATTTTGGGAAATGTTTTGAATATTTTGAAAAATTTTCTGAAAAATTGTGAAATATTTTGAAATTTGAAAATTTTGAAAATTTTGGAAAATTTCTGAATTTTTCGGAAAATTTGAAAATTTTTGAAAATTTGAAAATTTTTGAAAATTTGAAATATTTGAAATTTTCTGAAAATTTTGGGAAATGTTTTGAAATATTTTGAGAAAATTTTGGAAAATTTTGAAAATTTTTGGAAAATTTTCTGAAAATTTTTGAATATTTTTCTGAAAAATTTTGAAATGTTTTGAAATATTTTGAAAAATTTTGGGAAAATTTTGGAAAATTTTGGAAGATTTTCTGAAAAGAGGCCTCGGATAATTTTACTGAACATTTTGAAATTTTTTTTGGAACATTTTTGAAATTTTTGGAAGAATTTTGAAAATTTTGAAAAATTTCCGAAAAAATTTTCAGAAAATCTGTTTTTAACCAGGTGTAGAGGCCGCTCCGGATGTATGATGTTTTTGGATCCACCGAGCCATCTGTGAAATATCATGCTGCATCTGCCGGTGTCTCGTGGCTATGGCTTCAAGGTTATTTTTTTTGAGTCATCGCTTCTCAGTAGGCTTTTACTATCGCCTAGGTCGGTAATTTTTGAATATTGGTGGAGCTCCATTAGCTTCCAGAGTTATTTTTGAGGTCCTTCTGGAGTGAGCTTTACTATCGCCTAGGTTGGTAATTTTGAATGTGGCTGGTGGAGAGCTCCATGGTGGAGGAACGTAACCATTTTGAAAAATTGTGAACAATTTTAGAAAATTTTGGAAAATTTTTGGAAAATTTTGGGAAATGTTTTAAAATATTTTGAAAATTTTTCGGAAAATTTTTGAAAATTTTGGAAAATTTTGGAAAAATTTGAAAATTTTTAGAGAAAATTTCTGAAAAATTTTCGGATGAATTTTGAATATTTTTGAAAATTTTTAGAAAATTTTTAAAATTTTCGAAAATTTTCAAGTACTAGAGGGTCTGACATTGGGTGTATAAGGCCGCTCCGGATGTGTTTGGATCACCAAACCATCTGTGAGTATCATGCTGCATCTGCCGGTGTCTCGGTTGGCTATAGCTAAATTATTTTTGAGGTGCTCATTCTGGGTAAGCTACTATCGCCTAGGTCGGTAATTTTTAAATGTGGCTGAGTGGAGAGCTCCATGGTGGAGGAACTACATAGCACCATTTTTTAAAATTGTGAACAATTTTAGAAATTTTGGAAAAATTTTCTGAAGGGTACTAGGAAATGTTTTGAAATATTTTGAAAAATTTTCGGAAAATTTTGAAAATTTTCAGAAGAATTACGAAAGTGGAAAATTTTGAAATTCGAAATTTGGAAAATTTTGAAAATTTTGAAAAATTTTTTGAAATTGAAAAATTGGGAAAGTCCGGAAACTTCTGAAAATTTTCGGATAATTTTGAATATTTTTTGAAAATTTTTGGAAAATTTTTGAGAAAAATTTTCAGAAACTTTTGAAAATTTTAAATTTTTGTGAAATTTTTGAAATTTTTGAAAAATTTGGAAAATTGCAATTAAAATTTTGGGATAATTTTGAATATTTGTGAAAATTTTTTGGAACATTTTTGAAATTTTTTGGAAATTTTTGGAGATTATTTCAGAGGAATCTGACTCTTGGGTGTAGAGCCGCTCCGGATGTATGATGTTTTGGATCCACCGAGCCATCTGTGAAGTATCTGCATCTGCCGGTGTCTCGGTGGCTATAGCTTGAAGTTATTTTTGAGGTCCTCCTGAGGTAGGCTACTATCGCCTGGGTCGGTAATTTTGAATGTGGCTGGTGGAGCTCCATGGTGTGGAGGAACTACGTAACCATTTTTGTAAAAATTGTGAACAATTTTAGAAAATTTTGGAAAACTTCGAAAAATTTTTTCGGATAATTTTTGAATATTTTTGAAAATTCTGAAAAATTTTTGAGTAAATTTGGAAAATTTGAAACTTTTGAGTAAATTTTCTGAAAATTTTGTGAAATTTTTTAGAAATTTTGAAAGTAAATTTGGGGAGTAAATTCTTGGAAAAATTTCTGAAAATTTTTTGGATAATTTTTGAATATTTTTGAAATTTTTGGAAAATTTTTGAAAAATTTTGGAAAATTTTGGAAAATTTTTGGAAAATTTTCTGAAAATTTTGTGAAATTTTGTGAAATTTTTGAAAAATTTGGGAAAATTTTTGGAAAATTTCTGAAAATTTTTCGGATAATTTTTGGAAAATTTTTGAAAAATTTTGGAAAATTTTTGGAAAATTTCTGAAAATTTTTGGAAAATTTTTGGAAAATTTTTGAAAAATTTTGGAAAATTTTTGAAGATTTTTGAAAAATTTCCGAAAAATTTTCAGAGGGTCTGACCTTGGGTGTAGAAGGCCGCTCCGGGTGTATGATGTTTTGGATTCACCGAGCCATCTGTGAAGTATCATGCTGCATCTGCCGGTGTTTCGGTGGCTATGGCTTCCAGAGTTATTTTTTTGAGGTCCTTCTGGAGGTAGGCTTTACTATCGCCTAGGTCGGTAATTTTGAATGTGGCTGGTGGAGAGCTCCATGGTGGAGGAACTACGTAACCATTTTTTTAAAAATTGTAAACAATTTTAGATAATTTTAGGAAAATTTTCTGAAAATTTTGGGAAATGTTTTGAAATATTTTGAAAAATTTTCGGAAAATTTTGGAAAATTTTCTGAAAATTTTTGAAAAATTTTGGAAAATTTTTGGAAAATTTTTGAAAATTTTTGGAAAAATTTCTGAAAATTTTTTGAAATTTTTGAAAAAGTTGGGAAAATTTTTGGAAAATTTCTGAAAATTTTTCGGATAATTTTTGAATATTTTTGAAAATTTTTAGAAAATTTTTGAAAATTTTTGGAAAATTTTTGAAAATTTTTGGAAATTTTTTTAAGATTTTCGAAAATTTTCCAAAAAATTTTCAGAGGGTCTGACCTTGGGTGTATAAGGCCGCCTCCGGATGTATGATGTTTTGGATCTACCAAGCCATCTGTGAAGTATCATGCTGCATCTGCCGGTGTGTCGGTGGCTATGGCTTCCAGTTATTTTTTTGAGGTGCTCCTTCTGGAGGTAGGCTTTACTATCGCCTAGGTCGGTAATTTTGAATGTGGCTGGTGGAGAGCTCCATGGTGGAGGAACTACGTAACCATTTTTTTAAAAATTGTAAACAATTTTAGAAAATTTTTGGAAAATTTTCTGAAAATTTTGGGAAATGTTTTGAAAATTTTGAAAAATTTTCGGAAAATTTTTGAAAATTTTCTGAAAATTTTTGAAAATTTTTTGAAAATTTTTGAAAATTTTCCGAAAATTTTCTGAAAATTTTTGAAAATTTTTGGAAAAATTTCTGAAAATTTTTTGAAATTTTTTGAAAAATTTGGGAAAATTTTTGGAAAACTTCTGAAAATTTTTCGGATAATTTTTGAATATTTTTGAAAATTTTTGGAAAATTTTTGAAAAATTTTGGAAAATTTTGGAAACTTTTTGGAAAATTTTATGAAAATTTTGTGAAATTTTGTGAAATTTTTGAAAAATTTGGGAAAATTTTTGAAAAATTTGGGAAAATTTTTGGAAAATTTCTGAAAATTTTTCGGATAATTTTTGAATATTTTTGAAAATTTTTGGAACATTTTTTGAAATTTTTTGGAAAATTTTTGAAAATTTTTGAGAAATTTCCGAAAAATTTTGAAAATTAGGATTTTGGAAAATTTCTGAAAAGTTTTTGGAGAAAATTTTTGAATTTCTGAAATTTGGAAAATTTTTGAAGAATTTTTAAAAAATTTTGGAAAATTGAAAGATTTTTCGAAAAATTGAAAAAATTTCAGAGGATTACTCTTAGGTGTAGAAAGGCCGCTCCGGGTGTATGATGTTTTGGATCACCAGGCCATCTGTGAGTATCATGCTGCATCTGCCGGTGTCTCAGTGGCTATGGCTTCCAGAGTTATTTTTTGAGGTCCTCCTTCTGGGTAGGCTTTACTATCGCCTGGGTCGGTAATTTTGAATGTGGCTGGTGGAGAGCTCCATGGTGGAGGAACTACGCATGACCATTTTTGAAAAATTATGTGAACAATTTTAGAAAATTTTGGAAAATTTTCTGAAAATTTTTAGAAATGTTTTAAAATATTTTGAAAAATTTTCTGAAAGGTACAAAAATTTTTTGAAAATTTTTTAAAATTACTGAAAATTTTAGTCTTGAAAAATTTTTGAAATTTTTGAAAGATTTTCGAAAAAATTTTAAAAAAAGAAAAATTTTCAGAGGAGTCTGACCTTGGGTGTAGAAGGCCGCTCCGGATGTATGATGTTGGATCCACCGAGCCATCTGTAGTATCATGCTTCTTTGGTTGTCTGGTGGCTATTAGCTTCCAGGTTATTTTTTGAGGTCCTTCTGGAGGTAAGGCTTTACTATCGCCTGGGTCGGTAATTTGAATGTGGCTGGTGGGAGGCTCCATGGTGGAGGAACTACGTAACCATTTTTGAAAAGTTGTGAACAATTTTTGAAAATTTTGGAAAATTTTCTGAAAATTTTGGAAATGTTTTTGAAATTTTTTGAAAAAAATTTTTGAAAATTTTTGAAAATTTCGAAATTTTTAAATTTTTGAAGATTTGAAAATTTCCAAAATTTTCAGAGGGGTTGGGTGTGGTTGGTTTGGTGTTTTGGTGGGTCTGTGATATCATGCTGCATCTGCCAGTGTCTCGGTGGCTATCAGGTTATTTTGAGGTCCTCCTTCTGGAGTAGGCTTTCTATCGCCTGGGTCGGTAATTTTTGAATGTGGCTGGTGGAGGCTCCATGGTGGGAGAACTACGTAACCATTTTTGAAAGAAATTGTGGACAATTTTGAAAATTTTGGAAGAATTTTCTGAAATTTTTGGGAAATGTTTTTGAAGTATTTTTTGCAGGTGCTGGAAGATTAATTTTCAAAATTCAGGTCTGACCTTGTGTGTGAAGCCGCTCCGGATGTGTGATGTTTTGGATCAGCAAGCTATCTGTGTGATATCTACTGCATTTACCGGTGTCTCGTGGCTATGGCTTCCAGGTTATTTTTGAGGTCCTCTGGGGTGGGCTTTACTATCGCCTGGGTCGTAGTAATTTTGAATGTGGCTGGTGAGTCTCCATGGTGGAGGGAACTAATTAACCATTTTGAAAATTGTGAACAATTTTAGAAAATTTTGGAAAACTTTCTGGAAATTTTTGGGAAATGTTTGAAATATTTTGAAAATTTTTGGAAAATTTTGGAAGATTTTCTGAGAATTTTTGTGAAATATTTTTAAATTTTAATTTTGGAAAATTTTCTGAAAATTTTGGGAAATGTTTTGAAATATTTTGAAAAATTTTCGGAAAATTTTTGAAAATTTTTTGAAAATTTTTGAAAATTTTCGAAGATTTTCGAAAATTTTCCAAAAAATTTTCAGAGGGTCTGACCTTGGGTGTAGAAGGCCGCTCCGGATGTATGATGTTTTGGATCCACCGAGCCATCTGTGAAGTATCATGCTTCATCTGCCGGTGTCTCGGTGGCTATGGCTTCCAGAGTTATTTTTTTGAGGTCCGTCTTCTGGAGGTAGGCTTTACTATCGCCTAGGTCGGTAATTTTGAATGTGGCTGGTGGAGAGCTCCATGGTGGAGGAACTACGTAACCATTTTCTGAAAAATTGTGAACAATTTTAGAAAATTTTTGGAAAATTTTCTGAAATTTTTGGGAAATGTTTTGAAATATTTTGAAAAATTTTCGGAAAATTTTTGAAAATTTTTTGAAAATTTTGAATTACTGAAGATTTTCCGAGAATTTTTCCAAAAATTCAGAGGGAATCTGAACCTTAGGTGTAGAAGGCCGCTCCGGGTCATATGATGTTTAGATCCATAAGCCATCTGTGAAGTATCATGCTGCATCTGCCGGTTTTTCACGGTAATATAGCTTCCAGAGTTATTTTTGAGTCCTCCTTCTGAAGTGGGCTTCTACTATCGCCTAGGTCGGTAATTTTGAATGTGGCTGGTGGAGAGCTCCATGGTGGAGGAACTACGTAACCATTTTTTGAAAAATTGTGAACAATTTTAGAAAATTTTTGGAAAATTTTCTGAAAATTTTGGGAAAATTTTTGAAATATTTTTAAAAATTTTCGGAAAATTTTTGAAAATTTTTGGAAAATTTTTGAAAATTTTCCGAAAAATTTTGAAAAATTTTGAAGATTTTCGAAAATTTTCCAAAAAATTTTCAGAGGGTCTGACCTTGGGTGTAGAAGGCCGCTCCGGATGTATGATGTTTTGGATCCACCAAGCCATCTGTGAAGTATCATGCTGCATCTGCCGGTGTGTCGGTGGCTATGGCTTCCAGTTATTTTTTTGAGGTGCTCCTTCTGGAGGTAGGCTTTACTATCGCCTAGGTCGGTAATTTTGAATGTGGCTGGTGTAGAGCTCCATGGTGGAGCAACTACGTAATCATTTTTTTGAAAATTAGAACAATTTTAGAAAATTTTTGGAAAATTTTTCTGAAAATTTTGGGAATGTTTTTGAATATTTTGAAAAATTTCTGAAAATTTTTGAAAATTTTTGAAGAATTTGGAAGAGAATTTTGAGATACTCTGGAGATGAAATATTTTTAGAATTTTGAGATTTGGGTTTTGGAAGATTTTGGAAGAATTTTTTGAAAATTTTGAAAATTTAAAATTTTTGAAAATTTTAGAAATTTTGGGAAATTTTTTGAAATTTTTGATAATTTTGAAATTTCGAAAATTTTGGAAAATTTTGAAAAAATTTTCCAAAAATTACTCAAAAATTTTCGAGGGCACAAAGCTGAGTCCTTAGAAGGCCGCTCCGGATGTTTGTGTTTTGGATCCCGAGCTGTGGTATGATGCTGCATCTGCCGAGTCTCGGTGGCTATATTTCAGGGTTATTTTTGAGTCCTTCTGGAGGTAGGCTTTACTATCGCTGGAGTGGTAATTTTGGATGTGGTGGTGGAGACTCCTGGTGGAGGAACTACGTAAACATTTTTGAAATATTTTGAAAATTTTTGAAAAATTGAAAATTTTTTGAAAATTTTTGAAATTTTTTGGAAAATTGTTGAAAATTTTCTGATAATTTTGGGACATTTTTTGAAAATTTTTGGAAAATTTTCAAAAATTTTCAAAAATTTTCCAAAAATTTTTCAGAGGGGCTGACCTCGAGTGTAGAAGGCCGCTCCGGATGTTTGATGTTTTGGATCCACCGAGCCGTCTGTGAAGTATGATGCTGCATCAGCCGGAGTCTCGGTGGCTATGACTTGTGAGAGTTATTTTTTTTGAGGTCCTCCTTCTGGAGGTAGGCTTTACTATCGCCTAGGTCGGTAATTTTGAATGTGGCTGGTGGAGAGCTCCCATGGTGGAGGAACTACGTAACCATTTTTTGAAAAATTGTGAACAATTTTAGAAAATTTTTGAAAAATTTTCTGAAAATTTTGGGAAATGTTTGAAGATTTTCGAAAATTTTCCAAAAATTTTTCAGAGGGTCTGACCTTGGGTGTAGAAGGCCGCTCCGGATGTATGATGTTTTGGATCCACTAAGCCATCTGTGAAGTATCATGCTGCATCTGCCGGTGTCTCGGTGGCTATGGCTTCCAGAGTTATTTTTTTGAGGTCCTCCTTATGGAGGTAGGCTTTACTATCGCCTAGGTCGGTAATTTTGAATGTGGCTGGTGGAGAGCTCCATGGTGAGGAACTACGTAACCATTTTTTTGAAAATTGTGAACAATTTTAGAAAATTTTTGGAAAATTTTCTGAAAATTTTGGGAAATGTTTTGAAATATTTTGAAAAAATTTTTGAAAATTTTTGAAAATTTTTGAAGATTTTCGAAAATTTTCCAAAAAATTTTCAGAGGGTCTGACCTTGGGTGTAGAAGACCGCTCCGGATGTATGATGTTTTGGATGCACCGAGCCATCTGTGAAGTATCATGCTGCATCTGCCGGTGTCTCGGTGGCTATGGCTTCCAGAGTTATTATTTTGAGGTCCTCCTTCTGGAGGTAGGCTTTACTATCGCCTAGGTCGGTAATTTTGAATGTGGCTGGTGGAGAGCTCCATGGTGGAGGAACTACGTAACCATTTTTTGAAAAATTGTGAACAATTTTAGAAAATTTTTGGAAAATTTTCTGAAAATTTTGGGAAATGGTTTGAAATATTTTGAAAATTTTTCGGAAAATTTTTGAAAATTTTTTGAAAATTTTTGAAAATTTTCCGAAAAATTTTGAAAATTTTCCGAAAAATTTTCAGAGGATCTGACCTTGGTGTGTAGACCGCTCGGATGTATGATGTTTTGATCACCGAGCCATCTGTGAGTATCATGCTGCATCTGCCGGTGTCTCAGTGGCTATGGCTTCCAGAGTTATTTTTTTGAGGTCCTCACTTCTGGAGGTAGGCTTTACTATCGCCTAGGTCGGTAATTTTGAATGTGGCTGGTGGGCTCCATGGTGGAATTGTGTTTTTGTATGACAATTTTTGAAAATTTTGAAGCTAATTTTGTCATTTGAAAATTTTTGGAAAATTTTTGTTTTGTGAAATTTTTGAAATTTTGAAAAATTTGTGCGGAAAATTACAGTAATTACGGAGTAAAATTTTTGAAATATTTTGAAATTTTGTAAATTGTTGAAAATTTTCGAAAATTTTGATTTTTGAAAATTTTGAAGATTTTCAAAAATTTTCAGAAGATTTTCAAGTCAGAAGTTGTCAGTGTGAAGATGTATGATGTTTGGATCCACCAATCGATATAGTATCATGCTGCATCTGCCGGTGTCTCGGTGGCTATGGCTTGGAGTTATTTTTTGGTCTCTTGATAGGCTTTTCTCCTTGGTCAGTAATTTTTGAATGTGGCTGGTGGAAGCTCCATGGTGGAGGAACTACGTAACCATTTTTTGAATTGTGAACAATTTTAGAAATGAAAATTCTGAAATTTTGAATATTTTGAAATATTTTGAAGATACGAAGGTACTGAAGACCTTAAAAAATTTGAGGTCTGACCTGGGTGAGGCCGCTCCGGATGTATGATGTTTTGGATCCACCGAGCCATCTGTAGTATCATGCTGCATCTGCCGGTGTCTCGTGGCTATGGCTGAGTTATTTTTAGTCCTCCTTCTGGAGTTAAACTATCTCTTGGGTCGGTAATTTTGAATGTGGCTGGTGGAG
>NW_024713960.1:0-16188 GCF_018991925.1 Homarus americanus
GTATAGAAATCTAGAAGGGTGAAATAACATTGGTGGAAAGCTAGAGTGGAAACCGACAGGAAAATACCTCCCCCCTCCCCACAAAAATATTTAACACACGGGTAGAAAAATCAACACACATTGTATATATCCTGACTTTACACATGTAGTATACCAAGTGAATCTATAACACCCACGGAGATTCACAACACTTCAAACTAAACTATCTTACAAAGCCTAACGTGTCCTTAATTAGATCAGGTTGGGTATAGTGATTCTATTTCATCAGGTGAGGGTTGGGAAGCCTTGTGTTCTCCCGTTAAAGGACCAGCTTGTTACCTATGCCTGTAAACCTTTTTTTAAAACACAATTAAGATTAGATTAGGTTAGGTTAGGTTAGGATAGGTTAAGTTAGATTGGGTGAAGTATGGTTAATCCGTGAATTAAAACAAAATTTTTTAATCTTCGTTTCGTTAATCTGACAATTTATTTTCGTGGGAGTATCAACAGCAAGAAGCACCAGGGTTGTATGCAGAGATGATGGCTACAAGCATAATGAATTAACGAGCTTCAAACACTAAACAACCTTGAATGACAGACCACAAACGACACAATCTCTTCCCCTGATAACACCAATTACTAGAAAAAAAAATATACCAGATTAAACTCTTCTTATACACAGGAAGAGCCAAGAGTGTTTAAAGGAAGTTAGTTTGATTTTTATGCATTTTTATAATTTTATATTTATTCCCCGATATCCTGAGTATGTCCATTCGTGTGTTCGTTTCCGTGTATGATCATGTGTTATTGTGTTCGTGTGTCGTCCGTAGGTTCGTGTGTTCATCTTTCTAGGAAGGAAGTTTAACCCTGACAGCTTGAATAAAGGACCCTGGCCAAACTCTGTACCTGACATGACCCAACCTAACCTAAACACAATTTAAACTAAACTGAACACGACTAAACCATGCTGCTATCTATCTAAATTTTGTCAAGCTCAAATAATCCTTGTCACCACTGTCATACACCCACCAACCCACAGTCATACACCCATCAACCTACAGTCATACACCCATCAACCCACAGTCATACACCCACCAACCCACAGTCATACACCCACCAACCCAGTCATACACCCATCAACCTACAGTCATACACCCACCAACCCACAGTCATACACCCACCAACCCACAGTCATACAGCCACCAACCCACAGTCATACACCCATCAACCCACAGTCATACACCCATCAACCCACAGTCATACACCCACCAACCCACAGTCAAACAGCCACCAACCCACAGTCATACACCCACCAACCCGCAGTCAAACACCCATCAACCAACCCACAGTCATACACCCACCAACCCACAGTCATACACCCACCAACCCACAGTCATACACCCACCAACTCACAGTCATACACCCACCAACCCACAGTCATACACCCACCAACCCACAGTCATACACCCACCAACGCACAGTCATACACCCACCAACCCGCAGTCATACACCCACCAACCCACAGTCATACACCCACCAACCCACAGTCATACACCCACCAACCCGCAGTCAAACACCCATCAACCTGTAATGAGTGATTGTCAGACCAAAGCTTACAGCCCAGAATTATGTCACATATAACAGCGAGTACACCACAGACCTCGTGGTACCACCGCATTCCGGGCTGACACACCTCAGGTCGACCCAAGGGACTTGACCTCGCCCGCTAATGACGTGAGCCGGTGACCTACAACCGCACCTAGCCAAGACACCTGGCCAGGACCACACCTGCACACAATTATCCAGATCAAACCAGTTTAGTGTTAATTGGTAGAGGTCAGAAGCCGGCTGGGCCGACCCCATATAAAGGCCCTACAGTCCCGTCCACGGGCTTTCCATATCCGAGATTCCATTCCTATTCCATTATCATTATCATTCTGGTTGCTGTCTCTCTCTCCCGTTCGGGTCGTCACTCGGTTCACTAAGCAGAGTCACGCACGTCCCCTCCCCAGGTCGGGAGGGAGACCTCCCGACCGGACCACGGCGTCGCCAGCTAAGCAGACTTTCCCATAGGAGGTAGCCCAGCCAGCACTCACTGGGCCTACGTCAGGGTACACGTGAGTCTTGTCAGAACGTCCTAGGGTGAGTTACCTACTGTGGGAAGTGTATTCATTCAGGTGTGTCCGAGAGTCAGTGTCAAGTAACGTAAAGCATAATGTGTTAGTACCCCGATATAATAGTGATATTAATGTGTCCATGTCATTGAGTGAATTAATAAATAGTTGTATCGAAGAGGTGTTTAACAAGTTGTCCCTTTAAGAAGTGATATATGTGTATTGACATACGAGATAAGATAAGCGTAGTGACGCTGTGCAAATAACATCCAGGCCACGCTACCAAGTTTCCTATCTTTACATTCCTATACTCTATACTCTCTCCTATATATATATCTTCTTCCTCTCTCTGTTTATTTTACGTCATTACAATGGTGTCAGCGTACTTAACGTAACTCACGCCCTCCCCGTTAGCCATAACACCTGGCTCGTTAGTTCAAAAGTGCGTAATAAGAAGTTCCTGCTAGTAGCGTGAAAAGTGTCCTAATGTGTCACCGTTACAGCTCAAGTAAATGTCTCGTCGTGGTAGGCGCGAATTTTTACTAGAAATGTGTTCAGTGCTTAACGTAATTTCTCAGTGTCACCCGCTATCTGTGGCAGTCTCAGTAGCCCCAGTGCAGTTTGATTGTTGGTCAGTGTTAAATGTAGCCATTGTGTTTTAGTGATGAAAGCGGTGACTGTACTAACTGTTATAACTTAACATGTCTTTTAACCTACATCCTCCTCCCTGTCCTAATCCTTACCTCACCCTCCTTACCCTTCCTCCCATCCCTGCCCTGCCCTGCCCCGCCCCTCCGTTCCGTGCACCTCCCCGCCCCGCGAAGCCTCAGGTCTGGCCCGATCAACCACGCCTCGGCTCCTCCCCACCTCACCCGCAACGCACCAGCCTGGCTGGGCCTGGCCAGCCTCGCCTCGCCCCGCGCCGCCCTGCCTCGCCCCACCCCGCTCGGGTGACCTCACGTCCTTCTGACCTGCCCCGCCTCGCTTGACCACACTAATTCCCCGTCTTTTGTCCCGTGAGCTGTGTGTTGATGATGATGGTTAATATAAAGTGATATGGCGATGAATGCAGAGCTTCACTCAGTGTATTTTTATGCCATTATGATTTGTGATGTACTCTTTGACGCGCAGTGATAAATGATATTCAGTGTAGTGCGCAGAGCTTCACTCCCCGACCCAGCCTGATGAGAACATTGTCGGGACGGAAATGATAGTTGCCAAACATTGACCTAACATATAAAGTAAACTTTTTTTTTGCGAATGCACTTCCAACTAATCCATCACCCCTTTAGGATTGTTTCTCTGTCAAATGTCTCACACAGTACCACCCATGGCCAGCCGGACGTCAACCACAGTACATACGAGCAGAGAAGAACCAGCATGATGAAAGCAGCGTGATGAATGCAGCTTGATGAAGGCAGCACGAAACCCACCACACACCACGTCACTTCTTTCAAGTCCTCCCTTGGTATAGGATTAAGAAGATTTTATATTTTTCTACTTTAGGAAGTAAGGAGTGTGGAATGGATCGCCACACAACGAACCCTGGTGAGCCCAGCCAGGGAGGGATTCACCACTGTGGAAGGTGTAAGACAGGACGGTCTTTGGTCTCGCCGACACTCACGTACGGAGGGCGAGCCCTGGTCCGCGGAACCTGCCTTACAGTCATCTAAGGAGACGACAGCCCAAACAGTGGACCGGCTTTCATCCCGGCCGGAGAGGGCCGGCGGCAGATGAACAGAAAATCGTCTGGAATATGTTGAAAATGATGATGTTGCAGAGAAGAAATGCAGATGAAGCAGAAAAATTCATCTGGAATATGACGGAAAACGAAGATGTATAAAGAAACTCAGATGGAGCAGAAAAATTCATCTGGAATATGACGGAAAACGAAGATGTATAAAGAAACTCAGATGGAGCAGAAAAATTCATCTGGAATATGAAAATGAAGATGTATAGAGGAAGAACGCAGATGGGACAGAAAACTCGTCTGGAAGAGTATAGAAACCAGGAGGAAGTGAGAAGAAGTCAGAAGGTGTGGAGAAACGACCTACAAGGTGCGGTATGTGAAGGAAGAAGACAGAAGACAGAAGATGTGCTATGTGAAGAAAGAAGACAGAAGATGTGCTGTCCTGACATCACAAGAAAGCCGATGATGAAGGACCAACCGACTACAGCTGCTGAGCTGCCGCCATCCCCTATTTTTCAGATACCAGCTGGATGGAAGACGTGAGCTATGCCGGACCCAACTAATGTACAAATGTTGTTGATGTATAATAAAAAAAAGATATCAATACCCTAATATGTGAAGTAGGAACATTTTTGTGTATTTTGAAGTATTTTCTCTGATTTTGTTGATGTTTACTACAAAGAATGTCTTTTTTTAGTCTCACTTTTTTCTATGAGTTCATTTGATCAATGTCTTGGACTATGAAACACGATGTTGTAGCTATATTACTGACTGAGATGAATTATTATTTTGACATGGGCTGATAAGGAAATGTAACACCTGCTATTGTTTGTAGAATGTGATTTGCAAGGTTGCCTCGGACACTATGCTACATATGAAGGATTTTTTCATTCTATGTTCACTTGCTATGTTTCCTTTTTCTCCTGGCATAGAAGCTTTGATCTTGGCGGGAGGTATAGTGAGCTTTGTCAGATCAAACTAGCGCCAGTAGAAAAACATACACCTATGAGATTGTTGTTTGTAAATGTGAAACTATGTTATCGCCCCAGGGATTATCTTTGACACCACACGTGATGTTGCTGTCTATATGTGGCATCAGTCTCTGTGATGAAGCTTTGGTCTTGGCGGGAGGTGTAATGAGTGATTGTCAGACCAAAGCTTACAGCCCAGAATTATGTCACATATAACAGCGAGTACACCACAGACCTCGTGGTACCACCGCATTCCGGGCTGACACACCTCAGGTCGACCCAAGGGACTTGACCTCGCCCGCTAATGACGTGAGCCGGTGACCTACAACCGCACCTAGCCAAGACACCTGGCCAGGACCACACCTGCACACAATTATCCAGATCAAACCAGTTTAGTGTTAATTGTTAGAGGTCAGAAGCCGGCTGGGCCGACCCCATATAAAGGCCCTACAGTCCCGTCCACGGGGATTCCATATTCCATTATTCATTATTATTCATTATCATTCTGGTTGCTGTCATCTCTCTCCCGTTCGGGTCGTCACTCGGTTCACTAAGCAGAGTCACGCACGTCCCCTCCCCAGGTCGGGAGGGAGACCTCCCGACCGGACCACGGCGTCGCCAGCTAAGCAGACTTTCCCATAGGAGGTAGCCCAGCCAGCACTCACTGGGCCTACGTCAGGGTACACGTGAGTCTTGTCAGAACGTCCTAGGGTGAGTTACCTACTGTGGGAAGTGTATTCATTCAGGTGTGTCCGAGAGTCAGTGTCAAGTAACGTAAAGCATAATGTGTTAGTACCCCGATATAATAGTGATATTAATGTGTCCATGTCATTGAGTGAATTAATAAATAGTTGTATCGAAGAGGTGTTTAACAAGTTGTCCCTTTAAGAAGTGATATATGTGTATTGACATACGAGATAAGATAAGCGTAGTGACGCTGTGCAAATAACATCCAGGCCACGCTACCAAGTTTCCTATCTTTACATCTCTACTCTCTACTTCCTATATATATATATTCTTCCTCTTCTCTCTCTGTTTATTTGTCTCATTACAAACCCACAGTCATACTCCCACCAACCCACAGTCAGCGCCCATCCCCACGGTCCATACACCCACCAACCCACAGTCATACACCCATCAGCACAGTCCACCCACCAACCCACAGTCATACACCCACCAACCCACAGTCATACACCCAGCCTCTGTATCTGACTTTACCTGACCTGACTTAACCAGATCCAATCAAGAAACCCATTATTTTTCACCTCTATTACACCTTGAAGCAGGTATTGAGGCCACCTGACCTGACCTCAATTACTCTGCAGTATTCCCAAGGCATCTGACCACCTCTGCTAGCGTATTCGGTACACCTAACATGACATGACCTGACCTGGCCTGGCCTGACCTCCAAGAACGAGAAAATATACCCAAGATCTATTTAAATCTATCCCAGAAATTTAAACCTTCAATATATTTGTTTTTAGTTCATTGGTTATGTCTTTGTTTTGCTCTTGTGTTTACGGTTCTTGTTTATGAATTAAAGAAACGATAAGAGAATCCAGCCCGTCAAACTTCTACTGATAATCACAACTCGAATTATGCAACTGAAGAACAACAACAACAATAAAAAGAACAAGAACAAAAAGAACAGCAGGATATAATTCCTATAGAACCTCATGACTAGTTTATTAATGCCTTAAGAAACACTAACAACAATCCTCAGCCAACACGGACCTACAAAACATCAACAAGGTGACGACAACAACAGCTCAAACGCTCCAGCTTAACACCTACAAATTTCCGGGAGTTTAGTGTCGCTACATGAAACAAACACGGCGGCGAGTCCTACAGCTACACACTGTAATGGTCGGCGGAGCAAAGGACGAGACAGCGACGCGTACTCATTGGTGGAGCTTTAATAACAACAGCATGTGGTAACTAGGAGATGTGTGTGTGTTGTGAGGTAGTGAAGGACCACAACATCTCACGTTTTGTGTTACACGTCAAAGACTGAACAATGTGAAGCAGCGGCCCTCCCCCCACACCACGCTGCCTGTAGTAACACCACCGTTAATAAAGGACAAAACGGTACAATATGGAGGTGGGGGGTGGCGTGTGGACAAGGCACGAGAGAGCGGCCTTGTTAATATGATGGTCACCAGACACGGCCAACACCAGGTGGCGGGTGTAGCTCTTCCTGCTGAATAAAAACCAAGAGCGAGTTTGACGACGCTACACGAACACCGTCCTCAAGGGGGACATCTTGGACTCGAGTGTGAGAGATAGAGACTCCCAAACAATCAAACACGTCTGGTTAATTCCTTCACTTTTATATAAGAACACATTCGTCTTCAACTAAACACGATTTCTTTTCAACTTCTCCTAAAAAAATTCCTCTTCGACTCCAAGGCTGAAATTCGAGTCCCACTTGAAACGAATAAAATAAAATATATGTGAAGAGAAAATGTAAATAGTGTGTTTGACTGTGTGAGGCTGATGGAAGCAACACTAATTATGCTGTATAATGGGTTGTGTTCAGTAAGGTCAGAGTGATTAGTGGCGCGCGCCATCACCACTTCCCGCCTCCTATACACGCCCCTACACCCACCACGCCTCCCTCTTGCCCAACTCAACACGCCCACTTAGCTACCCCTACACGCCCCTTACCCTCCCCCCACCATACACCACGCCCCTTGCTGCCTACCCCTTACGCGCCCCCACCCCTCCACACCACGCCCACCCACTCATCGTACACTAATAAGGTGATAAGATTACCTCATCATGACACTGGTGTGAATCAGCATCAGGAACTCACCTTCCCCTGCATCAAGGTGCCCACCCTCACCCACCCTACCTGGCAGCCACTCACCTGCGTATTATACCACCTGACACGGGAAATCACACACACACGGGATGACACGGTAGAACACAGTGCTTGTAAGGTAAATAGAAGCCAGTCTTAATGGGTCCCAACCTTAAACTATTAGGACTGAGGCCCATTAGTATTGAGAGCCGTCAGGATTGGGACTCATTAAGACTGAGGTCTATTAAGACTGGAACCATTAGGCCTGTGGTATCTTTGGACTGAGGCTCATTAGGACTGAGAACCATTGGAAATGTGACCAATTAGAATTGGGGCCCATTAAAACTGGGACCCAATAGGACTGGGGCCCATTAGGACTAGGGCCCATTAGGACAGGGGTTCATTTGATAAGATGCCCACCTAGTAAAAGTGCAAAAGAGGGCATGCAAGATTATTCTCTCCCCTTCCTACTCCACATATCAAGAAGCGCTCAACACACTGACCCTTTCGACTCTCACTGACCATCACCACGACCACATCTGCAAATTTGCTAAGAAGCTTCTACACCATCCTCGACACCGGCTCCTACTACCACCTGAGATCCCTAGCCCGAGAATTGCTGTTTGACACCACAACCGCATCCAGCCCATAAGTGCACGAACTGATCGCTATAAGAACAGCCCAGTCCCAACCATTGTAAAAATTATCAATAACTTGTAATAAACCAGTGTATTCACTCCCAGTAAATACTACTTCTTGCACTGTCACTATGTTGAAATGCACTGTAGTTTGAGCTTTTCCCCATCTAGTTATTATATATCTTATTTGTATCACTTATGTTACTTGTATATTATTTGTAATTCGAAACCCATTCCCCAAATATGTAACTGTATATTTTCAGCCTTCTGGCTGCCAAGCTCTTTCAATAAACCGTTAATTATTATTATTATTATTATTATTATTATTATTATTATTATTTACACTTAATTCTACCAGTTGAATCACAGGTGATGGCCGTCAGCCACGGTAGTTGAACACCAACTCAAAACAAGGGTTCGACTCCCTAATGAGAAAAATGTCCAATAAACAACATTTCAGGTCGAGTTGTTTACATATTGAATGGGGGACGGCCATCTTGTTTCCCTTTTTCACCGGGGGATTCTGCCGGCCGGTGTCACGACATGGCCGCCGGAGCCCATATAGCCCCTTTGTTACTACTGCTGCCGGATACACCTGTGTTGTAACCATAGGTGTATCTGGCACCTATACACACCTGCCTCGAAGTCAGGTGTAACCACCACCTGTACACACCTGTACATCACACACCACAACACCTTCCACACTCCCAACCAAACTTAAAGCAATTATTATATATCTATAGTGTAACTAACTACACATTACAATACACTGAAATAATAAAACAAAAATATATTCAGAATCTAAGAGAAGTATAGGAGAATAATCCTTAAATACAAACTCTATAAAACTTAATCTTGGTTACACCGCATATTTTTCAGTAAGACAATATATATTGTTACGAACCCCTCCACCCAGCACTACGAACCACGCCATCTATTGTCTTGATCAACCTACCCAGCACCACGAGCAACGCCATCTAGGGACGAGACACGAGTATGACTCGTCTTAGTTAACACTCCGGGGTTTCCCTTCTCCATATCTTGGTTGTTGCGTCACTTCCTCCAAGTCTTCTTTGTGAGCTCCAATTCGAGGAGAGAGCACTTGGCTCTAGGAAGTGACCACAGGATCATCTTTCCTCTAAACCTACGCGCAGTGACTACCTACCGTCTTCTACAATACTCAGCCTTACTCGTCAGCCATCTCAGCTCCTCACTTAAGTACTTGTATCTTGTATTGCCTCCCCCACGTCCACTTGCTTCAAAATTGTTTATGTTGTATTAATATGTATATACTGTTAATGTTTAGGTTAAGTTTGGTTAAGGGTAATTTATAAGCCGAATATTTTGTTAAGGGATTTATGGTACTTTATTATACACAACGAAAACTCGCATCCTTTGTCAACCCTTTTATAGTCCGATTGTCTTTGTTTTTTTGTTGTTGTTACCTGTTGGGATCTGGGTAGACGTATAACTATATTCTAAATCCCCAACTCGTAACAATATAATTACATTGGGCAGTCCATTACCACAAATTACACTGATAAACGGTACGTAATGGATACTGAATTACAAGTCTCATAACTAAGTCTGGCTAAAACAGTGGTAGACATTGTTGAGACATAAGCCAGTTGACTGCTGAGGTGAACATTAAACTAGTATGATAAAAATAGCAACCAATGATTTGAAGATTAATTAATGCAAATGTGAAATACCTAAGAGAATAGCAAATAAATGAAATACACCAACGCGATAAATAAATAAGAATGAATGGTAAATTATTGAACAATAAAATGAAAATAAGAAAACGAATAAACAGTAAAATGAAAATAAGTAAGAATAAAAAAAAGAATAACAATTACTACAATAAAACTAAATAAAACAAAATAAACAGAAAAGAATAAGAAACACAATAAATAAATAACACAGCAACACAAACAACATCATTTACTGTTACTTCACATCAACGTGTCCAACATTTGTCTTGACTCCATTTTCGTGAATATAACACACATCCCGGTAAAAAAAAAAAACACCAACGACAACAATAAATAAATAAACATTAAAAATAAATTCAATATATTTTGCCTAAGATTTTTTTTACTACGAAGTCAGGGCAAAAAGTTTGTATACGAATCTTCCTCAACATAATGCGGGGAAGCAGTTCTTTCACCACAGTTATACTCGTAGGTTATACTGTAGAGATCCCCGTGTTCAGAATACAGAGCCACTTATTGACGGTACAGTTACAGCCATTTATTGACGGTACAGTTACAGCCACTTATTGACGGTGCAGTTACAGCCACTTATTGACGGTACAGTTACAGTCCAAACTTCTTGTACACTTGGGGGCGGTTGACAACATGTGAACGCTGCTTGCATTATAAATTGTCAGAATAAAAAACTAAAAAAAAAAAATCCGATACTAAGAAAAAACTAAGTAAATTAATGTTAAGATATCAATCTACCTTACCTACATCACCTCCTTAAGTAGATGGTATATTATCCAGCATGTCCAGGGAATGCCCGAGGCACCGACTCTATTCAGAGATAGTGAAGAAAACAAATTAAGTGAGATAGTAGTGACTAGTAACGATGTTAGTAAGCAAATAGACAAACTAAAGCCTAATAAGTCACCTGGTCCCGATGAGATATTTGCCAGAGTATTAAAGGAATGTAAGGAAGAGCTTAGTATGCCCTTAGCAAAGTTGTTTAACATGTCATTAAAAACAGGTGTAGTACCAGAATCCTGGAGGATAGCGAATGTAATACCGATTTTCAAGAAGGGGGATAGATCACTATCCTCTAACTACCGCCCAATCAGTCTAACATCAATAGTAGGCAAATTACTGGAAGCAATCATTTGAAACTCTATTCGAAATCACCTGGAGAAGCACCGATTGATCAATGATTCCCAGCATGGCTTCACAAGCGGACGTTCTTGCCTAACAAATCTATTAACATTCTTTTCATCAGTTTTCGAATCGGTGGACGAGGGGCACAATTATGATGTGGTTTATCTCGACTTTAGCAATGCCTTCGACAGAGTCCCCACGAAAGACTAATTAGAAAGGTAGAAGCTCATGGCATCAAAGGTGACATCCTTAAATGGATTAGGGCGTGGTTACAGGACAGGAAACAGCGAGTGAGCATTAACGGCACTAAGTCCCATTGGAGCAACGTCACAAGTGGAGTTCCCCAAGGCTCAGTACTTGGACCACTATTATTTATTATATACATAAACGACATAGATATCGGCATTGACAGCAACATAAGTAAATTTGCTGATGACACTAAAATAGGACGTGTTATCAAATCTGACGAGGACTCGGCAAAACTACAGGAAGATCTAAACAAATTTTTCGAATGGTCTGAAAAATGGCAGATGAAATTCAACGTCTACAAATGTAAAGTACTCAGTATAGGAGATGTAAACAGGGAAACCAGATACCAGATGAACAACGATGCCATAGAGAAATCCGACTGCGAGAGAGATTTAGGAGTAATGATAAGTAGGAACCTTAAGCCAAGTAAACAATGTGTTTTTGCTCGTAACAAGGCTAATAAAGTACTTGGGTTCATACAAAGGAGTGTTAGTTACAAGACTAGCGAGGCCATCCTAAAACTGTATCTTGCTCTTGTGAGACCACACCTGGATTACGCAGTTCAGTTCTGGTCACCGTATTACAGAATGGATATAGAATCCTTGGAAAGAATTCAGAGGAGAATGACAAGACTAATCCCGGGCATTAGGAACCTTGAGTATAGAGACAGGTTAAAGCTTCTTAATTTGCACTCCCTTGAGAGACGTAGAGCGAGGGGCGACCTGATAGAGGTGTATAAGTGGAAGGCAGGGCTAAACAAAGGTGACATTACAAAGGTACTCAAACTATCCAACCAGGAGCGAACTCGTAACAATGGTTTTAAATTAGACAAATTTAGATTTAGGCGTGAAATAGGTAAACACTGGTTTGGAAACAGAGTAGTGGATGAATGAAACAAGTTACCAAATATCATCATTAACTCGAAATACGCTGAATTGCTTCAAACATAGGTTGGATGCTCATATGAGCAATAGGGGTTGGGTGTAAACGGGACTGCCCAGTATGGGCCAATAGGCCCGCTGCAGTTTCCTCCATTCTTATGTTCTTATGTTCTTATGTATTGTCTAAAATAATACAGTATAATTGGTTATTTTACTTCAATTATGACCTTGTGTGATAATAGGACATAGTACCATAATAAACCTTTTCTCGAACTGTTAAATAACTCAACAAAAATAATAATAATCCATTCTAAACAACGGATTATCAGACGTAGATGTCATAATTCAGCTCATCATAATTATCCATACACTCTCGTGTATAAATTCCACCGTCAAAATTTGTATTGTCGGAAGAAGTTTTACTGTCTGAATGTCTGTCTAATTCTACAAAAACTCTCCGTTAGTATCCGTCTATTTCCTCTGTTACCTCATCACTTAAGAGTATTACAAAATATTACCACTGACTGTAACACCTGATATGCAATGTGCATACTCATATTTATAATCCTGTGTATTTTGTAACTGAAAGAAAATACAGGTACAGGAATATTTAGTTACTCTTGCGGTATACAAAATCATACATCTATCTATCTATCTATCTACTCTATCTATCTATCTATCTATCTATCTATCTACTGTATTTATCTATTTATATCAATTTTATTAACTCACCTGTACCATTAATCATCAGTATATTTATCTTAATCTTCTTCCCATTTTGATTTATTCCTCTTAACAATGTATGTATCTACACCCACAAACATACCTACTATCCACTCCCAAACACCCACAAACAAACCTACTATCCACTCCCTACACCCACAAACATACCTACTATCCACGCCCTACACCCACAAACATGCCTACTATCCACGCTCTACACCCACAAACATACCTACTATCCACGCTCTACACCCACAAACACACCTACTATCCACGCCCCACACCCACAAACAAACCTACTATCCACGCCCCACACCCACAAACAAACCTACTATCCACGCCCCACACCCACAAACAAACCTACTATCCACGCCCTACACCCACAAACAAACCTACTATCCACGCCCTACACCCACAAACAAACCTACTATCCTCGCCCCACACCCACAAACAAACCTACTATCCACGCCCTACACCCACAAGCAAACCTTCTATCCATGCCCTACACCCACAAACAAACCTACTATCCACGCCCTACACCCACAAACAAACCTACTATCCACGCCCTACACCCACAAACAAACCTACTATCCACGTTCTACACCCACAAACACACACTACCCCCCACCTACACCCACAAACAAACCTACTATCCATACCCCACCCACAAACAAACCTACTATCCTCCCTACACCCCTAAGCAAACATACTATCCACAGCCCCACACCCTGGGCTTAAGCCTAATATCCACGCCCTACACACAAACAAACCTACTATCCACGCCCTACACCCACAAACAAACCTACTATCCGCCCTACACCCCTAAACAAACCTACTATCACGCCCTACACACAAACAAACCCTACTATCCACGCTCTACACCCTGACAAACCTACTATCCACGCTCTACACCTAAACAAATCTACTATCCACGCCTACACCCACAAACAAACCTACTATCACATACACCCTAAACCTACTATCCACGCCCTACACCCACAAAGAAACCTACTATCCACTCCCTACACCCACAAACAAACCTACCATCCATGCCCCACACCCACAAACAAATCTACTATCCACACCCCACACCCACAAACAAACCTACTATCCACGCCCTACACCCACAAACAAACCAACTATCCACTCCCTACACCAACAAACAAACCTACTATCCACGCCCTACACCCACAAACAAACCTACTATCCACGCCCTACATCCACAAACAAACCTACTATCCATGCCCCACACCCACAAACAAACCTACTATCCACACCCCACACCCACAAACAAACCTACTATTCACGCCCTACACCCACAAACAAACCTACTATCAACGCCCTACACCCACAAACAACCTACTATCCACATACACCCACAAACAAACCTACTATCCACGCCCCACATACAAACAAACCTACTATCACACGCCCCAAACCACAAACAAACCTACTATCACGCCTACACCCACAAACAAACCTACTATCCATGCCCTACACCCACAAACAAACCTACTATCCGCCTACACCCACAAACAAACCTACTATCCACGCCCTACACCCACAAACAAACCTACTTTCCACGTTCTACACCCACAAACACACACTACCCACCACCTACACCCACAATAGAGTAAAGGAGGAATACAGAGTGTACTTACTCAGGAACTACAAGTTACACCTTGATGTAATACTTCAGTTACTGCCAAACTTTATAGGGAAATATTTTTTCACAAAGAATTTCAAGTTACAATTTCACATAATAAGTCACATTACAAACGTTCCTTCGGCTTACAGTTAAACTTTGCAATGTCAAGATATTTTTTTCACTGCAGAGGAAAGTATCCGTCATCATCATCATCACCACACACACACACACACACACACACACGCGCGCGCAAAGACAAAACTCCTGTATCCAGATTCTCAAAAGTTTATAAATTAAATTCTTCCCTAAAATTAAACAGACAATACATCTATTAATAATAGAGTATGTGAACAATATCGACGCCATATTGGTTACCATCTTTGAGTCATAATTAGTTAGCTACATAGTGTTAATTATTTAGTTAAATAGGAAAAAATAATCTACTAGCGTGTGTTGTGACCAAAATAAATCAACATTGTATTTACTTTCTCCTCCAGGGGGCACTAAGTCTAGAAAAATGACACAATTGACATCTACATAAAGTGACTGACCAATGGTAGATATTGGCTACCTTTTGTGTTACTTTGAGGTCGTAAGAACACAGAGCTGCTCTTAAGGATGTTTACCACAATACACCTCAACCAGTTTCTCATTCACAAAAGTCAAACAATAAATCTGGTTCAAAAGATACACCGTAAATTTTATTAGAATACAATAATCAATTACTGTATTATTGCATTGAGGCGAATAGTCTTATGGTGTTAAGATGTGTTCTTAAGCCACGAAGGTAAACAAAAGGTATTCAATATCTGCCTTGGTTGACGATGATCTGTAGACGTTAGCAAGTCCTCCTCCTCCTGCTCTCGAGTTAGGTAAAGAAGGCCTCACCTGACCAAAATTTTTAATTAAGATAGATTACATGAAGATTAACCCTCCCAGCTTATTTCAACTAATGATTAACCTAACGCGACATGGGAAGTTAAGTTAGGTTAGATTAAGTTAGGTTAGGTTAGGGTAGGGTAGGGTAGGGTAGGGTAGGTCAGGTCAGGTCAGGTCAGGCAGTGCCAGTGTAGTTAATCTTGAGGTTAAATAAACTAGAGGCTGATCTTCACATGAGCCACTAAGACACTTTGACGGAGGCGGTTACGTACAACAGGAAAGCTCTGATAACATATAATGTACAGTATATACCGTTTAAGTTGCGTCAGCAGCTCTATACACCACTTATTGACTACTCATTCACTGCCGTAGAAATATTTACTTCTAACAGGTTTCTATATGGTTCCCAGTCATTATAATACGACCTTGTAAAATCAAATGATCTAAATTAAACTAAACTTATCCAAATTAAACTTATTAGCTAACAAATCCTTCTAAAGCACGATATATGTAAATCAAAAGTTCTAAATTCAACTTAACTTATCGTAATATAACTATTATAACTAAACCATTTTAATTAAACCTAACCTAAACACCTCAAGTGCCACAAACAGAAGGAAAAAACACCTTTAATATTATCGTGTAAGAGGCCCCTGTAACCCACTAACTCCAGGTAATGCATCTATATCAATCTACCTGCGTCGGAAGCTCTATACGTGACTATGATCGTTACCCACTGCTGAAGAACATTTGTGCTTCTA
>NW_024713961.1:0-21292 GCF_018991925.1 Homarus americanus
GGGAATTTTTTATATTCGATAAGGGTTTTTGTTAGACTCGAACAGGGGACTTTGTTATACTCGACCAGGGGCCTTTGTTATACTCGATCAGGGGCCTTTGTTATACTAGATCAGGGGACTTTGTTATACTCGATTAGAGGCCTTTGTTATATTCGATGAGGGGGCTTTGTAATACTTGACCAGAGGACTTGCTATAGTCGACCAGGGGACTTTTTTATACTCGATCAGGGGACTTTGTTACACTGGAACAGGGGACATTTTATACTCGATTATGGGACTTTGTTTTACTCGATCAGGGGACTTTGCTATACTCGATCAGGGGACTTTGTTATACTCGATCACGGAACTTTGTTATACTCATCCAGGGGGCTTTGTTACACTCGATCAGGGGACTTTCTTATACTCAATCAGGGGATTTTGTCTTACACGATCAGGGCCCTTTGCTATACTCGACCGGGGGACTTTGTTATATTCGATCAGGGGACTTTGGTATGCTCGATCTAGGGACTTTGTTATACTGGGCCAGGGGACTTTTTTATACTCGATGAAGGGACTTTGTTACACTGGACCAGGGGACATTTATTCTCGATTAGGGGACTTTGTTATCCTCGATCAGGGGACTTTGTTATACTGGACCAGGAGACTTTGTTATACTCGATCAGGGAACGTTGTTATACTCGATCAGGGAACTTTGTTATACTCATCCAGGGGGCTTTGTTATTTTCCATCAGGGGACTTTGTTATACTCGATTAAAGGCCTTTTTTGGACTCGATCAGGGGATTTTGTTATACTCGAGCAGGGGGCTTTGTTATACTCGATCAGGGGACTTTTTTATACTCGATCAAGAGGCTTTGTTATACTCGATCAGGGGACTTTGCTAAACTCGACCAGGGGACTTTGTTATACTCGAGCAGGGGGCTTTGTTATACTCGATTAGGGGACTTTGTTATACTCGATGAGGAGGCTTTGTTATACTCGTTCAGGGGACTTTGCTATGCTCGATCATTGGAACTTTTTTATACTTGACCAATGGACTTTGTTATACTCGTTGAGGGGACTTTGTTATATTCGACTAGGGGACTTTGTTATACTCGATCAGGGGACTTTTTTATACTCGACCAGAGGACTTTGTTATACTCTAACAGGGGACTTTGTTATACTCGATCAGGGGACTTTGTTATACTAGATTTGGGGCCTTTGTTATATTCGATGAGGGGGCTTTGTTATACTCGACCTGGGGACTTTGCTATAATCGACCAGGGGACTTTGTTATACTCGTTTAGGGGACTTTGTTATACTAGACCAGGGGACTTTTTTATACTTGATCAGGGGACTTTCTCATACTTGACCAGAGGCCATTTATACTCGATCCGGGGACTTTGTTATACTCGATGAGTGGACTTTCCTATATTTGACCAATGGACTTTGCTATACTCGATGAGGGGCCTTTGTTATACTCGATCAGGGGACATTGTTAAACTCGACCAGGAGACTTTCTTATATTCGATCAGGGGACTTTGTTATACTCCACCAGGGACTTTGTTATACTCGATCAGAGGATATGTTATACTCGATCAGGGGACTTTGTTATATTCGATCAGAGGACTTTGTTATACTCGACTAGGGGACTTTTTTATATTCGATCAGGGGATATGCTATACTCGACCAGGGACTTTGTTATACACGATTAGGAGACTTTGTTATACTCGATGAGGGGACTTAGTCTTACTCGATCAGGGCCCTTTGTCATACTCGTCCAGGGGACTTTGTTATAATCGATTAGGGGACTTTGTTATGCTCGATCTGGGGACTTTGTTAAACTAGGCCAGGAGACGTTGTTATACTCGATCAGGGGACTTTTTTTTACTCGATGAGAGGACTTTGTTACACTGGACCAGGGGACATTTTTATACTCGATTAGGGGACTTTGTTATACTCGATAAGGGGACTTTGTTATACTGGACCAGGAGACTTTGTTATACTCGATCAGAGGACGTTGTTATACTCGATCAGGGGACTTTGTCTTACTCGATCAGGGCCCTTTGCTATACTCGACCGGGGGACTTTGTTATAATCGATTAGGGGACTTTGGTATGCTCGACCTAGGGACTTTGTTATACTCGATCAGGGACTTTGTTATACTCGACCAGGGGCCTTTGTTAAACTCGATAAGGGTACTTTGTTATACACGATAAGGGGAATTTGTTATACTCGATGAGGGGACTTTGTTAGACTCGAACAGGTGACTTTGTTATACTCGACCAGGGGACGTTGTTATACTTGATTAGGCGGCTTTGTTATACTTGATCAGGGACTTCTTATACCGACAGGAGGCCTTTTTGACCTGGATTAGGGACTTTTGTTATACTGAGCAGGGGCTTTGTTATAATCGATCAGGGACTTTGTTATTCTCAATCAGGGGACTTTGTTATACTCGATTACGGACTCTTCCTATACCGGGATCAGGGGACTTTTGTTATACTTTATTCAGGGGATCTCTTTTTATACTTGACCAATGGATTCATATTCTCGATGAGGGGCCTTTGTTATACTCGATGAGGGAACTTTGTTATACTCGACCAGGGGACTTTGATATACTCGATCAGGGGACTTTTTTATACTCGACCAGAGGACTTTGTTATACTCAATCAGGGGATATGTTATACTCGATCAGGGGACTTTGTTATACTCATCCAGGGGACTTTGTTATACTCGATCAGGGGACTTTTTTATACTCGATGAGGAGGCTTTGTTATACTCGATCAGGGGACTTTGTCTTACTCGATCAGGGCCCTTTGCTATACTCGACCGGGGGACTTTATTATAATCGATTAGGGGACTTTGGTATGCTCGACCTAGGGACTTTGTTATACTCGATCAGGGACTTTGTTATACTCGACCAGGGGCCTTTGTTATACTCGATTAGGGGTCTTTGTTAAACTCGATAAGGGGACTTTGTTATACTCGATAAGGGGAATTTGTTATACTCGATGAGGGGACTTTGTTAGACTCGAACAGGTGAATTAGTTATACTCGACCAGGGGACGTTGTTATACTTGATTAGGCGGCTTTGTTATACTTGATCAGGGAACTTTCTTATACTCGATTAGAGGCCTTTTTTGGACTCGATTAGGGGACTTTGTTATACTCGAGCAGGGGGCTTTGTTATACTCGACAAGGGGCCTTTGTTATACTCGATGAGGGGACTTTGTTATACTCGACCAGGGGACTTTGTTATACTCGATCAGGGGACTTTTTTATACTCGACCAGAGGACTTTGTTATACTCAATCAGGGGATATGTTATATTCGATTAGGGGACTTTGTTATACTCATCCAGGGGACTTTGTTATACTCGATCAGGGGACTTTTTTATACTCGATGAGGAGGCTTTTGTTATACTCGATCAGGGGACTTTGCTAAACTCGACCAGGGGACTTTGTTATACTCGAGCAGGGGGCTTTGTTATACTCAATTAGGGGACTTTGTTATACTCGATCAGGGGACTTTGTTATACTTGATTAGGGGACTTTGTTATACTCGATGAGGGGACTTTGTTACACTGGACCAGGGGACATTTTTATACTCGATTAGGTGATTTTGTTATTCTCGATCAGGGGACTTTTGTTACACTCGATCAGGGAACTTTGTTATACTCGACCAGGGACCTTTGTTATACTCGATTAGGGGACTTTGTTATACTCGATATGGGGACTTTGTTATACTCGAAAAGGGGAATTTTTTATATTCGATAAGGGTTTTTGTTAGACTCGAACAGGGGACTTTGTTATACTCGACCAGGGCCCTTTGTTATACTCGATCAGGGGCCTTTGTTATACTAGATCAGGGGACTTTGTTATACTCGATTAGAGGCCTTTGTTATATTCGATGAGGGGGCTTTGTAATACTCGACCAGAGGACTTGCTATAGTCGACCAGGGGACTTTTTTATACTCGATCAGGGGACTTTGTTACACTGGAACAGGGGACATTTTATACTCGATTAGGGGACTTTGTTTTACTCGATCAGGGGACTTTGCAATACTTGATTAGGGGACTTTGTTATACTCGATCACGGAACTTTGTTATACTCATCCAGGGGGCTTTGTTATACTCGATCAGGGGACTTTCTTATACTCAATCAGGGATTTTGTCTTACACGATCAGGGCCCTTTGCTATACTCGACCGGGGGACTTTGTTATAATCGATCAGGGGACTTTGGTATGCTCGATCTAGGGACTTTGTTATACTGGGCCAGGGGACTTTTTTATACTCGATGAAGGGACTTTGTTACACTGGACCAGGGGACATTTTTATTCTCGATTAGGGGACTTTGTTATCCTCGATCAGGGGACTTTGTTATACTGGACCAGGAGACTTTGTTATACTCGATCAGGGAACGTTGTTATACTCGATCAGGGAACTTTGTTATACTCATCCAGGGGGCTTTGTTATTTTCCATCAGGGGACTTTGTTATACTCGATTAAAGGCCTTTTTTGGACTCGATCAGGGGATTTTGTTATACTCGAGCAGGGGGCTTTGTTATACTCGATCAGGGGACTTTTTTATACTCGATCAGGAGGCTTTGTTATACTCGATCAGGGGACTTTGCTAAACTCGACCAGGGGACTTTGTTATACTCGAGCAGGGGGCTTTGTTATACTCGATTAGGGGACTTTGTTATACTCGATCAGGAGGCTTTGTTATACTCGATCAGGGGACTTTGCTATGCTCGATCATAGGAACTTTTTTATACTTGACCAATGGACTTTGTTATCCTCGATGAGGGGACTTTGTTATACTCGACCAGGGGACTTTGTTATACTCGATCAGGGAACTTTTTTATACTCGACCAGAGGACTTTGTTATACTCTATCAGGGGACTTTGTTATACTCGATTAGGGGACTTTGTTATACTCGATTAGGGGCCTTTGTTATACTCGATGATGGGGCTTTGTTATACTCGACCCGGGGACTTTGCTATAATCGACCAGGGGACTTTGTTATACTCGTTTAGGGGACTTTGTTATACTAGACCAGGGGACTTTTTTATACTTGATCAGGGGACTTTCTCATACTTGACCAGAGGCCATTTATACTCGATCGGGGGACTTTGTTATACTCGATGAGTGGACTTTCCTATATTTGACCAATGGACTTTGCTATACTCGATGAGGGGCCTTTGTTATACTCGATCAGGGGACATTGTTAAACTCGACCAGGGGACTTTCTTATATTTGATCAGGGGACTTTGTTATACTCGATCAGAGGATATGTTATACTCGATCAGGGGACTTTGTTATATTCGATCAGAGGACTTTGTTATACTCGACTAGGGGACTTTTTATATTCGATCAGGGGATATGCTATATTCGACCAGGGGACTTTGTTATACACGATTAGGGGACTTTGTTATACTCGATGAGGAAACTTAGTCTTACTCGATCAGGGCCCTTTGTCATACTCGTCCAGAGGACTTTGTTATAATCGATTAGGGGACTTTGTTATGCTCGATCTGGGGACTTTGTTAAACTAGGCCAGGAGACGTTGTTATACTCGATCAGGGGACTTTTTTTTACTCGATGAGAGGACTTTGTTACACTGGACCAGGGGACATTTTTATACTCGATTAGGGGACTTTGTTATACTCGATAAGGGGACTTTGTTATACTGGACCAGGAGACTTTGTTATACTCGATCAGAGGACGTTGTTATACTCGATCAGGGGACTTTGTCTTACTCGATCAGGGCCCTTTGCTATACTCGACCGGGGGACTTTGTTATAATCGATTAGGGGACTTTGGTATGCTCGACCTAGGGACTTTGTTATACTCGATCAGGGACATTGTTATACTCGACCAGGGGCCTTTGTTAAACTCGATAAGGGGACTTTGTTATACACGATAAGGGGAATTTGTTATACTCGATGAGGGGACTTTGTTAGACTCGAACAGGTGACTTTGTTATACTCGACCAGGGGACGTTGTTATACTTGATTAGGCGGCTTTGTTATACTTGATCAGGGGACTTTCTTATACTCGATTAGAGGCCTTTTTTGGACTCGATTAGGGGACTTTGTTATACTCGAGCAGGGGGCTTTGTTATACTCGATCAGGGGACTTTGTTATACTCGATGAGGAGGCTTTGTTATACTCGATCACGGGACTTTCCTATACTCGACCAGGGGACTTTGTTATACTCGACCAGGGATCTCTTTTATACTTGACCAATGGACTTTGTTATTCTCGATGAGGGGCCTTTGTTATACTCGATGAGGGGACTTTGTTATACTCGACCAGGGGACTTTGTTATACTCGATCAGGGGACTTTTTTATACTCTACCAGAGGACTTTGTTATACTCAATCAGGGGATATGTTATATTCGATCAGGGGACTTTGTTATACTCATCCAGGCGACTTTGTTATACTCGATCTGGGGACTTTTTTATACTCGATGAGGAGGCTTTGTTATACTCGATCAGGGGACTTTGCTAAACTCGACCAGGGGACTTTGTTATAATCGAGCAGGGGGCTTTGTTATACTCAATTAGGGGACTTTGTTATACTCGATCAGGGGACTTTGTTATACTTGATTAGGGGACTTTGTTATACTCGATCAGGGGACTTTGTTACACTGGACCAGGGGACATTTTTATACTCGATTAGGGGACTTTGTTATTCTCGATCAGGGGACTTTTGTTACACTCGATCAGGGAACTTTGTTATACTCGACCAGGGACCTTTGTTATACTCGATTAGGGGACTTTGTTATACTCGATATGGGGACTTTGTTATACTCGAAAAGGGGAATTTTTTATATTCGATAAGGGTTTTGTTAGACTCGAACAGGGGACTTTGTTATACTCGACCAGGGGCCTTTGTTATACTCGATCAGGGGCCTTTGTTATACTAGATTAGGGGACTTTGTTATACTCGATTAGAGGCCTTTGTTATATTCGATGAGGAGGCTTTGTTATACTCGACCAGAGGACTTGCTATAGTCGACCAGGGGACTTTTTTATACTCGATCAGGGGACTTTGTTACACTGGAACAGGGGACATTTTATACTCGATTAGGGGACTTTGTTTTACTCGATCAGGGGACTTTGCTATACTCGATCAGGGGACTTTGTTATACTCGATCACGGAACTTTGTTATACTCATCCAGGGGGCTTTGTTATACTCGATCAGGGGACTTTCTTATACTCAATCAGGGGATTTTGTCTTACACGATCAGGGCCCTTTGCTATACTCGACCGGGGGACTTTGTTATAATCGATCAGGGGACTTTGGTATGCTTGATCTAGGGACTTTGTTATACTGGGCCAGGGGACTTTTTTATACTCGATGAAGGGACTTTGTTACACTGGACCAGGGGACATTTTTATTCTCGATTAGGGGACTTTGTTATCCTCGATCAGGGGACTTTGTTATACTGGACCAGGAGACTTTGTTATACTCGATCAGGGAACGTTGTTATACTCGATCAGGGAACTTTGTTATACTCATCCAGGGGGCTTTGTTATTTTCCATCAGGGGACTTTTTTATACTCGATCAGGGGACTTTGGTATGCTCGACCGGGGGACTTTGTTATAATCGATTAGGGGACTTTGGTATGCTCGATCTAGGGACTTTGTTATACTCGATCAGGGACTTTGTTATACTCGATAAGGGGATTTTGTTATACTCGATAAGGGAATTTGTTTTACTCGATAAGGGGACTTTCTTATACTCGATTAGAGGCCTTTTTTAGACTCGATCAGGGGACTTTGTTATTCTCGAGCAGGGAGCTTTGTTATACTCGATCAGGGGACTTTGTTATACTCGATCAGGAGGCTTTGTTATACTCGATTAGGGGACTTTGCTATACTCGACCAGGGGACTTTGTTATACTCGAGCAGGGGGCTCTGTTATACTCGATTAGGGGACTTTGTCTTACTCGCTCAGGGCCCTTTGCTATACTGGACCGGGGACTTTGATATAATCGATCAGGGGACTTTGGTATGCTTGATCTAGGGACTTTGTTATACTAGACCAGTGGACTTTTTTATACTTGATCAGGGGACTTTCTCATACTAGACCAGAGGCCATTGTTATACTCGATCGGGGGACTTTGTTATACTCGATGAGTGGACTTTCCTATATTTGACCAATGGACTTTGCTATACTCGATGAGGGGCCTTTGTTATATTCGAACAGGGGACATTGTTAAACTCGACCAGGGGACTTTCTTATATTCGATCAGGGGACTTTGTTATACTCCACCAGGGACTTTGTTATACTCGATCAGAGGATATGTTATACTCGATCAGGGAACTTTGTTATATTCGATCAGAGGACTTTGTTATACTCGACTAGGGGACTTTTTTATATTCGATCAGGGGATATGCTATACTCGACCAGGGGACTTTGTTATACACGATTAGGAGACTTTGTTATACTCGATGAGGGGATTTAGTCTTACTCGATCAGGCCCCTTTGTCATACTCGTCCAGGGGACTTTGTTATAATCGATTAGGGGACATTGTTATGCTCGATCTAGGGACTTTGTTAAACTAGGCCAGGAAACGTTGTTATACTCGATCTGGGGACATTTTTTTACTCGATGAGGGGACTTTGTTACACTGGACCAGGGGACATTTTTATACTCGATTCGGGGACTTTGTTTTACTCGATAAGGGAACTTTGTTATACTGGACCAGGAGACTTTGTTATACTCGATCAGGGTACGTTGTTATACTTGATGAGGGAACTTTGTTATACTCATCCAGGGGGCTATGTTATTCTCCAACAGGGGACTTTGTTATACTCGATCAGGGGACTTTGTCTTACTCGATCAGGGCCTTTGTTATACTCGACCAGGGGCCTTTGTTATACTCGATTAGGGGACTTTGTTAAACTCGATAAGGGGACTTTGTTATACTCGATAAGGGGAATTTGTTATACTCGATGAGGTGACTTTGTTAGACTCGAACAGGGGACTTTGTTATACTCGACCAGGGGATGTTGTTATACTTGATTAGGCGGCTTTGTTATACTTGATCAGGGGACTGTCTTAGACTCGATTAGGGGCTTTTTTTGGACTCGATTAGGGGACTTTGTTATACTCGAGCAGGGGGCTTTGTTATACTCGATCAGGGGACTTTGTTATACTCGATGAGGAGGCTTTGTTATACTCGATCAGGGGACTTTCCTATACTCGACCAGGGGACATTGTTATACTCGACCAGGGATCTCTTTTATACTTGTCCAATGGACTTTGTTATTCTCGATGAGGGGCCTTTGTTATACTCTATCAGGGGACTTTGTTATACTCGATCAGGGGACTTTGTTATACTCGATTAGGGGCCTTTGTTATACTCGATGAGGGGGCTTTGTTATACTCGACCAGGGGACTTTGCTATAATCGACCAGGGGACTTTGTTATACTCGTTTAGGGGAATTTTTTATACTAGACCAGGGGACTTTGTTATACTAGACCAGGGGACTTTCTTATACTTGATCAGGGGACTTTGCTATACTCGATCACGGGACTTTCCTATACTCGACCAGGGGACTTTGTTATACTCGACCAGGGATCTCTTTTATACTTGACCAATGGACTTTGTTATTCTCGATGAGGGGCCTTTGTTATACTCGATGAAGGGACTTTGTATACTCGACCAGGGTACTTTGTTATACTCGATCAGGGGACTTTTTTATACTCGACCAGAGGACTTTGTTATACTCAATCAGAGGATATGTTATACTCGATCAGGGGACTTTGTTATACTCATCCAGGGGACTTTCTTATACTCGATCAGGGGACTTTTTTATACTCGATCAGGAGGCTTTGTTATATTCGATCAGGGGACTTTGCTAAACTCGACCAGGGGACTTTGTTATACTCAAGCAGGGGGCTTTGTTATACTCAATTAGGGGACTTTGTTATACTCGATCAGGAGGTTTTGTTATACTCGATCAGGGGACTTTGCTATGCTCGATCATGGGAACTTTTTTATACTTGACCAATGGACTTTGTTATACTCGATGAGGGGACTTTGCTATACTCGACCAGGGGACTTTGTTATACTCGATCAGGAGACTTTTTTATACTCGACCAGAGGACTTTGTTATACTCTATCAGGGGACTTTGTTATACTCGATCAGGGGACTTTGTTATGCTCGATTAGGGGCCTTTGTTATACTCGATGAGGGGCCTTTGTTATACTCGACCAGGGGACTTTGCTATAATCGACCAGGGGACTTTGTTATACTCGTTTAGGGGGCTTTGTTTAACTAGACCAGGGGACTTTTTTATACTTGATCAGGGGACTTTCTCATACTAGACCAGAGGCCATTGTTATACTCGATTGGGGGACTTTGTTATACTCGATGAGTGGACTTTCCTATATTTGACCAATGGACTTTGCTATACTCGATGAGGGGCCTTTGTTATACTCGATCAGGGGACATTGTTAAACTCGACCAGGGGACTTTCTTATATTCGATCTGGGGACTATGTTATACTCCACCAGGGACTTTGTTATACTCGATCAGAAGATATGTTATACTCGATCAGGGGACTTTGTTATATTCGATCAAAGAACTTTGTTATACTCGACTAGGGGACTTTTTTATATTCGATCAGGGGATATGCTATACTCGACCAGGGGACTTTGTTATAATCGATTAGGGGACTTTGTTATACTCGACCAGGGGACTTAGTCTTACTCGATCAGGGCCCTTTGTCATACTCGACCAGGGGACTTTGTTATAATCGATTAGGGGACTTTGTTAAACTAGGCCAGGAGACGTTGTTATACTCGATCAGGGGATATGTTATACTCGATCAGGGGACTTTGTTATACTGGACCAGGGGACTTTGTTATACTCGATCAGGGGACTTTGTTATACTCGATCAGGGAACTGTTATACTCATCCAGGGGGCTTTTTCATACTCGACCAGGGGACTTTGTTATACTCGATCAGGGGACTTTGTTATACACGATCAGGGAACTTTGTTATACACATCCAGGGGGCTTTGTCATACTCTATCAGGTGACTTTCTTATACTCGATCAGGGGATTTTGTCTTACACGATCAGGGCCCTTTGCTATACTCGACCGGGGGATTATGTTATAATCGATCAGGGGACTTTGGTATGCTCGAACTAGGGACTTTGTTATACCGGGCCAGGGGACTTTTTTATAAGCGATGAGGGGACTTTGTTTCACTGGACCAGGGGACATTTTTATACACGATTAGGGGACTTTGTTATACTCGATCAGAGGACTTTGTCTTACTCGATCAGGGCCCTTTGCTATACTCGATCAGAGGACTTTGTCTTACTCGATCAGGGCCCTTTGCTATACTCGACCGGGGGACTTTGTTATAATCGATTAGGGGGCTTTGGTATGCTCGACCTAGGGACTTTGTTATACTCGATCAGGGATTTTGTTATACTCGACCAGGGGCCTTTGTTATACTCGATTAGGGGACTTGGTTATACTCGATAACGGGACTTTGTTATACTCGATAAGGGGAATTTGTTATACTCGATCAGGGGACTTTGTTATGCTCGATTAGGGGACTTTGTTATACTCGATGAGGGGCCTTTGTTACACTCGATCAGGGGCCTTTGTTATACTAGATCAAGGGACTTTGTTATACTCGATTAAAGGCCTTTTTTAGACTCGATCAGGGGACTTTGTTATACTCAAGCAGGGGGCTTTGTTATACTCGATCAGGAGACTTTGTTATACTCGATCAGGAGGCTTTGTTATACTCGATCAGGGGACTTTGCTAAACTCGACCAGGGGACTTTGTTATACTCGAGCACGGGGCTTTGTTATACTCGATTAGCGGACTTTGTTACACTCGATGAGGAGGCTTTATTATACTCGATCAGGAGACTTTGCTATGCTCGATCATGGGAACTTTTTTATACTTGACCAATGGACTTTGTTATACTCGATGAGGGGACTTTGTTATACTCGACCAGGGGACTTTGTTATACTCGATCAGGGGACTTTTTATACTCGACCAGAGGACTTTGTTATACTCGATCAGGGGATATGTTATACTCGATCAGGGGACTTTCTTATACTGGACCAGGAGACTTTGTTATACTCGATCAGGGGACTTTGTTATACTCGATCAGGGAACTGTTATTCTCATCCAGGGGGCTGTGTCATACTCGACCAGGGGACTTTGTTATACTCGATCAGGGGACTTTGTTATACTCGATCAGGGAACTTTCTTATACTCATCCAGGGGGCTTTGTCATACTCGATCAGGTGACTTTCTTATACTCGATCAGGGGATTTTGTCTTACACGATCAGGGCCCTTTGCTATACTCGACCGGGGGACTTTGTTATAATCGATTAGGGGACTTTGGTATGCTCGATCTAGGGACTTTGTTATACTCGATCAGGGACTTTGTTATACTCGTCAGGGGCCTTTGTTATACTCGATTAGGGGACTTTGTTATACTCGATAAGGGGACTTTGTTATACTCGATAAGGGGAATTTGTTATACTCGATGAGGGGACTTTGTTAGACTCGAACAGGGGACTTTGTTATACTCGACCAGGGGACGTTGTTATACTCGATTAGGCGGCATTGTTATACTTGATCAGGGGACTTTCTTATACTCGATTAGAGGCCTTTTTTGGACTCGATTAGGGGACTTTGTTATACTCGAGCAGGGGGCTTTGTTATACTCGATCAGGGGACTTTGTTATACTCTATGAGGAGGCTTTGTTATACTCGATCACGGGACTTTCCTATACTCGACCAGGGGACTTTTTTATACTCGACCAGAGGACTTTGTTAAACTCAATCAGGGGATATGTTATACTCGATCAGGGGACTTTGTTATACTCATCCAGGGGCCTTTGTTATACTCGATCAGGGGACTTTGTTATATGCGATCAGGAGACTTTGTTATACTCGATTAGGGGCCTTTGTTATACTCGTCTAGTGGGGCTTTGTTATACTCGATTGAGGGCCTTTTATACTCGATCAGGGGACTTTGTTATACTCATCCAGGGGCCTTTGTTATACTCGATCAGGGGACTTTGTTATATGCGATCAGGAGACTTTGTTATACTCGATTAGGGGCCTTTGTTATACTCGTCTAGTGGGGCTTTGTTATACTAGGATCAGGGGACTTTGTTATACTCGATGAGGGGACTTAGTCTTACTCGATGAGGGCCCTTTGTTATACTCGACCAGGGGACTTTTCTTATACTCGATTAGAGGCCTTTTTTAGACTCGACCAGGGGACTTTGTTATACTCGAGCAGGGGGCTCTGTTATACTCGATTAGGGGACTTTGTCTTACTCGCTCAGGGCCCTTTGCTATACTGGACCGGGGACTTTGTTATACCGGGGACTTTGTTATAATCGATCAGGGGACTTTGGTATGCTTGATCTAGGGACTTTGTAATACTGGGCCAGGGGACTCTTTTATGCTCGATCAGGGGACTTTGTTACACAGGACCAGGGGACATTTTTAAACTCGATTAGGGGACTTTGTTACACTCGATGAGGGACTTTGTTATACTCGACCAGGGCCTTTGTTATACTCGATTAGGGAACTTTGTTGTACTCGATAAGGGGACTTTGTTACTCGATAAGGTGAATTTGTTAGACTCGAAAAGGGGGCTTTGTTAGACTCGAACAGGGGACTTTGTTATACTCGACCAGGGGACTTTGTTATGCTCGATTTGGGGACTTTGTTATACTCGATGAGGGGCCTTTGTTACACTCGATCAGGGGCCTTTGTTATACTAGATCAGGGGAATTTGTTATACTCGATTAAAGGCCTTTTTTGGACTCGATCAGGAGACTTTGTTATACTGGAGCAGGGGGCATTGTTATATTCAATCAGGGGACTTTGTTATACTCGATCAGGAGGCTTTGTTATACTCGATCAGGGGACTTTGCTAAACTCGACCAGGGGACTTTGTTATACTCGAGCAGGGGGCTTTTTTATACTCGATTAGGGGACTTTGTTATACTCGATGAGGAGGCTTTGTTATACTCGTTCAGGGGACTTTGCTATGCTCGATCATGGGAACTTTTTTATACTTGACCAATGGACTTTGTTATACTCGATGAGGGGACTTTGTTATACTCGACTAGGGGACTTTGTTAAACTCGATTAGGGGCCTTTGTTATACTCGATGAGGGGGCTTTGTTATACTCGACCCGGGGACTTTGCTATAATCGACCAGGGGACTTTGTTATACTCGTTTAGGGGACTTTGTTATACTAGACCAGGGGACTTTTTTATACTTGATCAGGGGACTTTCTCATACTAGACCAGAGGCCATTGTTATACTCGATCGGGGGACTTTGTTATACTCGATGAGTGGACTTTCCTATATTTGACCAATGGACTTTGCTATACTCGATGAGGGGCTTTTGTTATACTCGACCAGAGGACTTTGTTATACTCAATCAGCGGATATGTTATACTCGATCAGGGGACTTTGTTATACTCATCCATGGGACTTTGTTATACTCGATCAGGGGACTTTGTTATACTCGATGAGGGCCCTTTGTTATACTCGACCAGGGGACTTTGTTAAACTAGGCCAGGAGACGTTGTTATACTCGATCAGGGGATATGTTATACTCGATCAGGGGACTTTGTTATACTGGACCAGGGGACTTTGTTATACGCGATCAGGAGACTTTGTTATACTCGATTAGGGGCCTTTGTTATACTCGATGAGGGTGCTTTATTATGCTCGACCAGGGGACTTTGTTATATTCGATTAGGGGACTTTGTTATATTCGACCAGAGGCCTTTGTTATACTCGATCGGGGAACTTTGTTATACTCGATGAGTGGACTTTACTATATTTGACCAATGGGCTTTGCTATACTCGATGAGGGGCCTTTGTTATACTCGATCAGGGGACATTGTTATACTCGACCAGGTGACATTGTTATACTCGATCAGGGGACTTTGTTATACTCGACCAGAGGACTTTGTTATACTCGATCAGGTGATATGTTATACTCGATCAGGGGACTTTGTTATACTCGATCAGAGGACTTTGTTATACTCGACGAGGGGCTTTTTTATACTCGATTAGAAAAGTTTGTTATACTCGACCAGGAGACTTTGTGATACTCGATCAGGGGACTTTGTTATACTCCACCAGGGACTTTGTCATACTCGACCAGAGGAATTTGTTATACTCGATCAGGGGATATGTTATACTCGATCAGGGGTCTTTGTTATACTTGATCAGGGGACTTTCTTATACTTGATTAGGGGACTTTGTTATACTAGATCAGGGGACTTTGTTATACTTGATCAGAGGACTTCGTTATACTCGACCAAGGGCTTTTGTTATGCTCGATTAGAAAACTTTGTTATTCTCGACCAGGGAACTTTGTTATACTCCACCAGGGACTTTGTGATACTCGATCAGTGGATATGTTATACTCGATCAGGGGACTTTGTTATACTCGGTTCAGGGGACTTTGTTATACTCGTTCAAGGGGCTTTTTTATACTAGGATCAGGGGACTTTGTTATACTCGATGACGGGACTTAGTCTTACTCGATCAGGGCCCTTTGTCATACTCGACCAGGGGACTTTCTTATAATCGATTAGGGGACTTTGTTATCCTCGATCTGGGGACTTTGTTAAACTAGGCCAGGAGACGTTGTTATACTCGATCAGGGGATATGTTATACTCGATCAGGGGACTTTGTTATACTGGACCAGGGGACTTTGTTATACTCGATCAGGGGACTTTGTTATACTCGATCAAGGAACTGTTATACTCATCCAGGGGGCTTTGTCATACTCGACCAGGGGACTTTGTTAAACTCGATCAGGGGACTTTGTTATACTCGATCAGGGAACTTTGCTATGCTCGATCATGGGAACTTTTTTATACTTGACCAATGGACTTTGTTATACTCGATGAGGGGACTCTGTTCTACTCGACTAGGGGACTTTGTTATACTCGATCAGGGGACTTTTTTATACTCGACCAGAGGACTTTGTTATACTCTATCAGGGGACTTTGTTATACTCGATCAGGGGACTTTGTTATACTCGATTAGGGGCCTTTGTTATACTCGATGAGGGGGCTTTGTTATACTCGACCCGGGGACTTTGCTATAATCGACCAGGGGACTTTGTTATACTCGTTTAGGGGACTTTGTTATACTAGACCAGGGGACTTTTTTATACTTGATCAGGGGACTTTCTCATACTAGACCAGAGGCCATTGTTATACTCGATCGGGGGACTTTGTTATACTCGATGAGTGGACTTTCCTATATTTGACCAATGGACTTTGCTATACTCGATGAGGGGCTTTTGTTATACTCGACCAGAGGACTTTGTTATACTCAATCAGCGGATATGTTATACTCGATCAGGGGACTTTGTTATACTCATCCATGGGACTTTGTTATACTCGATCAGGGGACTTTGTTATACTCGATGAGGGCCCTTTGTTATACTCGACCAGGGGACTTTGTTAAACTAGGCCAGGAGACGTTGTTATACTCGATCAGGGGATATGTTATACTCGATCAGGGGACTTTGTTATACTGGACCAGGGGACTTTGTTATACGCGATCAGGAGACTTTGTTATACTCGATTAGGGGCCTTTGTTATACTCGATGAGGGTGCTTTATTATGCTCGACCAGGGGACTTTGTTATATTCGATTAGGGGACTTTGTTATATTCGACCAGAGGCCTTTGTTATACTCGATCGGGGAACTTTGTTATACTCGATGAGTGGACTTTACTATATTTGACCAATGGGCTTTGCTATACTCGATGAGGGGGCTTTGTTATACTCGATCAGGGGACATTGTTATACTCGACCAGGTGACATTGTTATACTCGATCAGGGGACTTTGTTATACTCGACCAGAGGACTTTGTTATACTCGATCAGGTGATATGTTATTCTCGATCAGGGCACTTTGTTATACTCGATCAGAGGACTTTGTTATACTCGACGAGGGGCTTTTTTATACTCGATTAGAAAACTTTGTTATACTCGACCAGGAGACTTTGTGATACTCGATCAGGGGACTTTGTTATACTCCACCAGGGACTTTGTCATACTCGACCAGAGGAATTTGTTATACTCGATCAGGGGATATGTTATACTCGATCAGTGGTCTTTGTTATACTTGATCAGGGGACTTTCTTATACTTGATTAGGGGACTTTGTTATACTAGATCAGGGGACTTTGTTATACTCGATCAGGGAACTTTGTTATACTCATCCAGGGGGCTTTGTCATACTCTATCAGGTGACTTTCTTATACTCGATCAGGGGATTTTGTCTTACACGATCAGGGCCCTTTGCTATACTCGACCGGGGGATTTGTTATAATCGATCAGGGGACTTTGATATGCTCGAACTAGGGACTTTGTTTTACCGGGCCAGGGGACATTTTTATACACGATTAGGGGACTTTGTTATACTCGATCAGAGGACTTTGTCTTACTCGATCAGGGCCCTTTGCTATACTCGACCGGGGGACTTTGTTATAATCGATTAGGGGGCTTTGGTATGCTCGACCTAGGGACTTTGTTATACTCGATCAGGGACTTTGTTATACTCGACGAGGGGCCTTTGTTATACTCGATTAGGGAACTTTGTTATTCTCGATAACGGGACTTTGTTATACTCGATAAGGGGAATTTGTTATACTCGATAAGGGGACTTTGTTATTCTCGATCAGGGGACTTTCTTATACTCGATTAGAGGCCTTTTTTGGACTCGATCAGGGGACTTTGTTATACTCGAGCAGGGGGCTTTGTTATACTTGATCAGGGGACTTTGTTATACTCGATCAGGAGGCTTTCTTATACTCGATCAGGGACTTTGCTACACTCGACCAGGGGACTTTGTTATACTCAATCAGGGGATATGTTATACTCGATGAGGGGACTTTGTTATACTCATCCAGGGGACTTTGTTGTACTCGATCAGGGAACTTTGTTATACGCGATCAGGAGACTTTGTTATACTCGATTAGGAACCTTTGTTATACTCGTCCAGGGGGGCTTTGTTATTCTAGGATCAGGGGACATTGTTATACTCGATGAGGGGACTTAGTCTTACTCGATCAGCGCCCTTTGTTATACTCGACCAGGGGACTTTGTTATAATCGATTAGGGAACTTTGTTATGCTCGATCTGGGGACTTTGTTAAACTAGGCCAGGAGACGTTGTTATACTCGATCAGGGGATATGTTATACTCGATCAGGGGACTTTGTTATACTCAATCAGGGGATTTTGTCTTACACGATGAGGGCCCTTTGCTATACTCGACCGGGGGACTTTGTTATAATCGATCAGAGGACTTTGGTATGCTCGATCTAGGGTCTTTGTTATACTGGGCCAGGGGACTTTTTTATACTCGATGAAGGGACTTTGTTACACTGGACCAGGGGACATTTTTATTCTCGATTAGGGGACTTTGTTATCCTCGATCAGGGGACTTTGTTATACTGGACGAGGAGACTTTGTTATACTCGATCAGGGAACGTTGTTATACTCGATCAGGGAACTTTGTTATACTCATCCAGGGGGCTTTGTTATTTTCCATCAGGGGACTTTATTATACTCGATCAGGGGACTTTGGTATGCTCGACCGGGGGACTTTGTTATAATCGATTAGGGGACTTTGGCATGCTCGATCTAGGGACTTTGTTATACTCGATCAGGGACTTTGTTATACTCAATAAGGGGACTTTGTTATACTCGATAAGGGGAATTTGTTTTACTCGATAAGTGGACTTTGTTAGACTCGAACAGGGGACTTTGTTATACTTGACCAGGGGGCTTTGTAATTCTCGATTAGGCGCCTTTGTTATACTCGATTAGGCGACTTTGCTATACTCGACCGAGGGACTTTGTTATAATCGATTAGGGGACTTTGGTATGCTCGAACTAGGGACTTTGTTATACTCGATCAGGGACTTTGTTATACTCGTCAGGGGCCTTTGTTATACTCGATTAGGGGACTTTGTTATACTCGATAAGTTGACTTTGTTATACTCGATAAGGGGAATTTGTTATACTCGATGAGGGGACTTTGTTAGACTCGAATAGGGGACTTTGTTATACTCGACCCAGGGGACGTTGTTATACTCGATTAGGCGGCTTTGTTATACTTGTTCAGGGGACTTTCTTATACTCGATTAGAGGCCTTTTTTGGACTCGATTAGGGGACTTTGTTATACTCGAGCAGGGGGCTTTGTTATACTCGATCAGGGGACTTTGTTATACTCGATCACGGGACTTTCCTATACTCGACCAGGGATCTCTTTTATACTTGACCAATGGACTTTGTTATTCTCGATGAGGGGCCTTTGTTATACTCGATGAGGGGACTTTGTTATATTCGACCAGGGGACTTTGTTATACTCGATCAGGGGACTTTTTTATACTCGACCTGAGGACTTTGTTATACTCAATCAGGGGATATGTTATACTCGATCAGGGGACTTTGTTATATGCGATCAGGAGACTTTGTTATACTCGATTAGGGGCCTTTGTTATACTCGTCCAGGGGGGCTTTGTTATACTAGGATCAGGGGACGTTGTTATACTCGATCAGGGGCCTTTGTTATACTCGATCACGGGCCTTTGTTATACTCCATGAGGGGACTTTGTTATACTCGACCAGGGTTCTTTGTTATACTCGATCAGGGGACTTTGTTATACTCGATCAGGACTTTGTTATACTCGATCAGGGGACTTTGTTATACTCGTCAGGGGCTTTGTTATACTAGGATCAGGGGCGTTGTTATACCGATCAGGGGCCTTTGTTATACTCGATCACGGGCCTTTGTTATACTCCATGAGGGGACTTTGTTATACTCGACCAGGGTTCTTTGTTATACTCGATCAGGGGACTTTGTTATACTCGATCAGCGGACTTTGTTATACTCGCTCAGGGGACTTTCTTATACTCGATCAGGGGATATTGTTATACTCGACCAGGGGAGTTTGATATACTCGACCAGGGGACTTTGTTATACTCGATGAGGGGCCTTTGTTAAACTCGATGAGGGGCCTTTGTTATACTCGACCAAGGAACTTTCTTATACTCGATTAGGGGCCTTTGTTAAACTCGATGAGGGGCCATTGTTATACTCGATCAGGGGACTTTGTTATACTCTATCAGGGGACTTTGTTATACTCGATCAGGGGGCTTTGTTATACTCGATCAGGGAACTTTGTTATACTCGATAAGGGGACTTTGTTATAATCGACGAGGGGAGTTTGTTATACTCGACCAGGGGACTTTGCTATACTCGATCAGGGGCCTTTGTTAAACTTGATGAGGGGCCTTAGTTATACTCGATCAGGGGACTTTGTTATACTCGATAGAGGGGACTTTGTTATACTCGATCAGCAGACTTTGTTATACTCGATCAGGAGACTTTGTTATACTCGATGACGGGCCTTTGTTAAACTCTATGAGGGACCTTTGTTATACTTGATCAGGGGCCTTTGTTAAACTTGATCAGGGGCCTTTGTTATACTCGATCAGGGGACTTTTTTATACTCAACCAGGGTTCTTTGTTATACTTGACCAGGGGAGTTTGTTATACTCGACCAGGGGACTTTGTTATACTCGATGAGGGGCCTTTGTTATACTCGATCAGGGGCCTTTGTTATACTCGATTAGGGGACTTTGTTATACTCAACCAGGGTTCTTTGTTATACTTGACCAGGGGAGTTTGTTATAATCGACCAGGTGACTTTGTTATACTTGACGAGGGGCCTTTGTTAAACTCGATGAGGGACCTTTGTTATACTCGACCAGGGGACTTTCTTACACTAGATCAGGGGCCTTTGTTAAACTCGATCAGGGGCCATAGTTATACTCGATTAGGGGACTTTGTTATACTCGATCAGGCGACTTTGGTATACTCGACCAGGTGAGTTTGTTATACTCGACCAGGGGACTTTGTTATACTCAATGAGGGGCCTTTGTTAAACTCAATGAGGGGCCTTTGTTATACTCGTCCAGGGGGCTTTGTTATACTCAATCAGGGGACTTTGTTATACTCGTTCAGCGGACTTTGTTATACTCGATCACGGGCCTTTGTTATACTCCATGAGGGGACTTTGTTATACTCGACCAGGGTTCTTTGTTATACTCGATCAGGGGACTTTGTTATACTCGATCAGGGGCCTTTGTTATATCCGATCAGGGGACTTTCTATACTCGATCAGGGGACATTGTTATACTCTATGAGGGGGGCTTTGTTATACTCGTTCCGGGGAC
>NW_024713962.1:0-6568 GCF_018991925.1 Homarus americanus
TAGAGGAGTACCTGTAGCGTAACAGTAAGTGAGGTAGTAAATCTGATGACAAGATAGCCACAATTATTTAGGTATGCCATAAAAGTAGATAAATATAGTAACTTCCTCAAATCTTTTATTTTATTTTTTCTGGAAGGAGACACTCAGAAGGCTGCACTTAATTGTTTGAGCCGTGTTAATCACCTTCTGTTTGAATATAGTACACATATGTCATTTCCTTTGTCTATTAGCAGACACCTGTCATCTTGCAAGATTTATTCCTTCTTTTCATGATCTTGCTACCTTTTCCTCCTTATTCAGTTCCCTTCTTTCATCTTCTGCCACTTTGTTATCTTGTCATCCTCTCTTTATCTATTTTCCTTTGCTCTGGTCTCTTCCTTCCGTCATTATCATATTTCAAGCTCTTCCCTCTCTGTTATGGTTCTTTGATAACTAATCTTTCATTTCCTATCTGTCTTCGCGCACCATCTCATAGTCCAATTTCATTTCAAGACAGCTTCAGAGTTTGCATTTAATTTTGCATTTCTTTCATTCTTTTCCTGAATACTCTTTCTCATCAGACTATTTATCTCTGATTTATTACTTACTTTCCTTCCTTCCCTTCTTCAACCCCTGTACCAAAGCATATTCATATTTGATATCTGTTTCTGCATTTTGTTTACCTAGGGGCTACCTCTTGAGCTAGGAGTCATATCGTATGGAAGCGATTCGCTGTCTTCGAGGTCAGAAGTGTCGAGGGGGTAGTACTGCTCCCGCACATTTGGCGGCAGTCACCGGACACATCAGTAACCCAATGGGTTACCTGATACATTCCTGATGATATATTCCACCTCCTTTCCATTACCCGTTGCGTAAATGCATATGTGGAGTATACAGTGAGTATGCTGTCGCACAAAAATTAATACACAAATTCCAGGAGAACAGAGATTAACTATATAACTTCCATATAATTGCATCATTAAAGCAGCAATGTGTTACAAAATGACTGTTGAGAGCATGTTAAAGAGTGAGTATTTGGGAAGCATATGCTGTAAGAGTTGATTTATAGATGGGTAAACCAGATAGAAATTTTGGGACTTGATGAAGGGAAAATAAGGAGAACACATCTGATACTGTGTAATAGAATTCATGAATGACATCCAATTTCTGAGAGAACCTGTGTGTGTGTGTCTTGATCTTGATTCTGCTCAGGCATTACATTGAGAAAAAGGCTTGAATTGAAATATATATTGCCAGTGAAAGGTATATCATCTGCTGTGGTGAGGTACATGGGCAGAAATACAATATGTGTTTGTTGTAGGTAAAAAGAGGGGGTGGTTGTGTTACTTGTGGACAGCTGTAGGAGAGATGCAGGAGCAGTATTGTCATCATGTGACAGCTGTAGTAGGCATGCAGGAGTAGGCTTTGTTACTTGTGTCTGCTTCAGTAGGCAATTTCGAGCATCATTGCATCAAAACAAATGTAAGTTTATTTTTACCTCCACCTTTTGGATAGTGTTAGATTGGCCAATTTCTTTATTCTACCAATATAAATGGTGTCAAAGAAGTCAAGTAACATGTCACAACAAGGCAAAATTACCCACATGAGCTGTTCAAATGGACTTGAGACTTGGCAAATGGTCTTTAACATTATAAATGCAAGTCCTTTACCTTCTTGATTGCACAAATATGAGAAAGATTCCTGTGTTGTGATAAGTCATCAATGGAAGTTATGGTACTAAATAAGTAACTCCCTGCAGGAGAAAAGCAATTGAGATTTGGAATGAGAATGTACCTTTGAATATGTTATGTAATGATAGAAAATTCTTGAACTATATAACCTCAAGTATGTCCCAGTCTGGATTTATCATGACAAGCATGGAAACCTTTACATCAGAAAAGATATAACATCCTTAGAAAAAGGCTCATACAATAATCAAGATGATTCCAGAATCATTGTATATCATCCTTGGATTATCCAAGTTCAGTAGACCTTCAGACATGTTAATATGAAGATCATTGTGTGAGACAGAAATATCCTGAAAGGGAGAATTACAACCTGTCAAACTATCTTCATAGAATAAATACTGTGGAAATACTTCTTCTGGTTGCATGCAGAGATTCTGGAATGGTCTACCAGCCCAAGCTGCAGAATCAAGAATTAGATTGGGCTTAAATAACCCCCAAGCAAAATTACATGTGAACACTGGAGGATTCCCACACAGGCCACTGGCCCCTCCCCTTGTCAGTAGCTACTTCTTGTGGGTGGCTGCTTAGGTAAATAAGTGTTTATTTTTCCAATTTAGCATAATATTTTGTTTTAGCTCATTGTGTATTTTAAATTGTTGTTATTATAACTGCATTTAACTTCACTACACTTTCAACTAGTCTCTGAACAAGATTTGAATTTGTCTTTGATTTAATATTAGTTTAATTCTTTTTATTATTATAACAGCTGTAGTTCTGGCTTATCTTATCACGTTGATTCTTTTCTAGATTGCACTTGATGATGGCTACTGTGATGCAATTGAAAGTTAATTTTAATAAAGAAGAATAAGTGCTGCAGATGTTCATTGGTGGTGCTTGTCCAGTCTTTTGAACTCATAAACTAGGTAATTCTGTTTTGTTTGTGGCTATTACCATACAAATAATTACATTACAACATAAGGATATACTAGGAGGCAAAAGTAGAACTCTTTAAACAGGTCAATCTCTGTCGGTTGGTATGGAAGTGTTTCCTGGCAGTTCTGACGATGCCCGGAGGGAAGGGTAGGGAAGAACAGCCTAAGAAACCAGAATACGGGGATTTTTCCTCGGCCCCTACCAATCATGGAAGAACTTTAGCCTGAAGGAATGGCAGCAGAAAAAGACAAAATGGTTATGGCATAGGCCTCTCTCTGAGTGAGTTCTTTATCAAGCTGGTTAATGTCAGTCTACCCTCAAAATTTTATGCTTAGACTTGAATCCCATATAATGCCAACTATATAAAAATATTATTCTCAACACTTTTATGAGTTTGCTATATACTGTATGGTGACTTGGAAGTTAGCTTGAAAAGTATACAGGTCCTCAAGTTAACGAGCCGCCTCGGTTAACGAGATTCTGCCACCCAGTTACCTTCCACAAGATTCTAACTCGTTGACCCATAACCTCGATTAACGCAGTGCATTCACGAGCCGACTCTACATGCTTTAGCTGTACCATGTGTCCACCAGCTGCAGTATTAGTCCGCCACTACAGTAACTGTTCTAGGCTCAAATTCTTTACCTTTGAAAAATATTTAAGAAGTTTATATCACTATTCAATACCTAAAGTTTAATATTAATTTTTTTACATAAACAACTATTGAACATAATTAGTTGTAGTCACGAAGGTTTGTGGCACGCCATCTGAGCCTGCACACAGGCATACAGGCGCTTAACTGGGGGTTTTTCAGGAGGTAATATTGAGAGACTCCTCTAACTAAACGCTTTTTTTCTGTGTTATACAAATTGTTGGTCACTCGGAAATTTATTTTATATACGACAGAAGAGGCGATGGCGCAGTGTTGATTTAAAGAAATAATCTTGAATTACACTAAGAGAGAACTAAAATTTTATGGGTAGAATGGATGTTGCAGTGATACTTCTCCACCCCAATTTTCTTCCTCTCCTCCACCCATTCTAATCTCCCATCATCATCATCATCATCATCATCCACGAGCCTTTCATATACATGCCAATTTCAAAGCAAGTGTATTTTCACTTTCGTTGAACTTAGGTAATTTCATGAGCTGGAACCAATTCACCCAAAACCCATTGAATAATGGTTTCGGTTAACTATGTTAAACTCTAGAACGGATTGTGCCTTCGCTAACCCGAGGACCACCGTACAGGCAATACCCGGTTTATACGCAGTTCTCGCTTACGCTTCCACATTTACGTGGTGATTTCGCCAGAACCGGAACGCGGCGCCGGCAGGGTGCGACAAGGTCGCAACAATAAAAACATTACTGAGTTCTTCACCGCCACCCACCAAGCAGCCGCCCGGTTAAAGGAGAAAGGAGGAGGCGGACTTTGAGGGTTTTGACAAAGAGGCCCATGTTTCTTTCAGGATATAGCATATAATTGATACAAGGATATAAGGTGAGGCCAACAATCTGCTCCTCTGCCCTCGAACCAACCCCCCATCTCTGTAAAGCTCAGCCATCTTTCTAATGGGCAAGTAAAACCAATATTATTGATATTTCTTAATTGTAAAAAAGGCCATCATAAAATTAAGAGATGTTATTTTACCACAACGTAGGGTATTTGTGTCTGAAAAGTGTAGTTTGGGAGTCGTGTCACTTTATTTCAATTAATCCCATATGTTATGTTGTTCACTTTTACGCTTTCTCTGCTTTTACGTTACTCAAGGGTTCAATTGACCTGCTGTAAATCGGGGTATTACTGGTATTTAAAAGTATCTACAATTTATGTCAGTAATTGTACCTGCAGTCTGGATACTGTGCAAGTATCCTCATTTAAAGTGTGTGTGTGTGTGTGCACACAGGTGGTAATGCATCTAGCGTGACAGCATTATATTAGCAGCTGGAGTAAGCACTGTTTGTTACCTCTCGCTTAGCTGCCGCCATTGGCTACCCCTGATGACTAACAAAGGCTAACCTCTGCAAGTCTTCCCCACAGTACAGAAAGCCTTCTTTTTCTAATTTATCAAAATCTCCTGCTGTGCCTCCTCGTGGCAACACATGACAACTAGGGTGCCCTGTAACAGGGCTAGTTCACAGGATCTCGAGCAGCAGGCCCTGAGGACAGCACATAACCGACAGTGTGTGGATACATGTCCTGGTGCTCATTAAATCATCACCAGGCAGATTAATCCTTGGTAGGTATAAGATCACGGCGTAAACTCCTGCTTAAAATTCAATAGGTGCTGTAGTGTGAACTCCAGTAAGACCTCAATGGCAGTGTGTAGGTGGAAGAGATAATTCAACAAGGAATCCCCAACGATTACACCTTCCAGCAGATGAAGGCATGCAAATGGACAGGCTGACAAGGGTAAAACCTAACAAATCAGGCTATTACAGTCCATTGCAACTCTCTCCCATCTGTTGCAACTACCTGCACCACTGACAGGGACAAGGGAGAAAGCCAAGCAGTGTGGTTGCAGCCTGTGCCTGCCCCACCACATAAATCAACTCATGCACAGCCATCACTTACTACCACCACCACTGATTCTGAGAGACAAAAAGTAGTGGTGGGCTGTATCTCTGAAAAAATCTAACATTAAAAAAAAAAATTATTACTAAATGAGGATAACATCAAGCACGTGAGGATGCTAAACAGGTTTGAATGCTTTACAGTAAATAAAGCAGGACTGTCCTAATAATAACAAATGAGTCTATTGATAGTTTCAAAGTTAAACGGACGGATTTATTAATACGTAAAACGGGGTAAAAGTATGTACTGTACTGCTGGCAACATCTTTAAGATAAACAATGTTGAGAAGGTATATTATAAACAAAAGAAGATATTTTATGTAAAAAACCCAGCTCTTTCCACACTCAAACCAGCTGAGTTAATTCACTCAGTTGATCAGAGATGCAGGCAAGCCTGCTGGCACTGTGTGTATCACTACATATAAACTTCATGCTTCTATTTTTCTTATTATACAATTTTATATGATATTTTCTTTATTTCTGGCCACACTAGAGTATTGTAATGATTTTTTCATAACTAATATAGTTTCGATTACATGTAAATAATGGAACATGATATCTCATGAGGCCACCCCATTCCAGTCACCGCAGCAAGCTGAGTCAAACTAATTTTGACGTCTCTCAACTACCATGAATGAGCTTGAATAACTTGTTTAGCTATATGGCAGGTTATACCTCTCTTAGTCTGGCAACCCCGGATCTGACTGGTGCTGGACCATGAAATTCACCCTTCCGCATAGATAGTGACTTGCGCTTATGCCTGGAAGCACTCAGTACCACTTTCTCTGCATCATGGTCTCTTTGAACACATATCATAGCGAAGATTTTAGAAGCCTCAAATTTCGCGAGTTTGATTTTTTAAAATAAGGCCAATTCACTTCAAGTAATGTCATCAAATTATACCGCTGGTGTAAGTGTAGCCAATAGTGACGTCACTGAAGCGTGTTGGGAGTGTTCCCTGGTCTTGGTGTGACTATTTATACAACATGTGGTTCAACAGCAACCACGTATTCTAATTGTGGTGTTTCATTGGATTTGAGTGAAAAAGGTTACCAGTATGTACTTACTACATACATTTATTACCAAATATATATATATATATATATATATATATATATATATATATATATATATATATATATATATATATATATATATATATATATATATATATATATATATATATATATATACAAGTGGTACCCATAGCAGCAGTCAATTGAACCCAGAGGTCCGCGTTAGAGTAAGCCACGTTAAGTGAATAACAGAACATATGGGATTAATTCCAATAGAACCCAGCGACCCCAACTCCACTTTTTGACGACAAATAACTATGTTGTAGTAAAAATAACATCTTAATTTTATGATGGTACATGCACACAATTAATACTTA
>NW_024713963.1:0-7757 GCF_018991925.1 Homarus americanus
GTGGTAGTAGGGGCCGGTGTCGGGGATGGTGTAGAAGCTTCTTACCAAATTTGCAGATGAGGCCGTGGTGATGGTCAGTGAGAGTCGAAAGGGTCAGTGTGTTAGCGCTTCTTGATATGTGGAGTAGGAAGGGGAGAGAATAATCTTGCATGCCCTCTTTTGCACTTTTTCTAGGTGTTTACGTTGTGTGGCATTTAGGGAAGAAGACCAGGTGGGGGAGGCATAGGTGAGCTTGGGAAGTATGAATGTTGTGTATACACTGAGGAGCTCGTGTGGAACGTTGTCACACATGACAGCCTTTACATCAGACCTGTGTGGTCTATCATCTCTCCACCTCGACCCTCCACATAAAACCTTCACTGAACGAAAAGCTTATAATTTTTAGCCCCTCTCCTCAGAGTTATGAATTAGTGTTAAAATGTATTATAATTGACCTTCCTTCAGTTTCGTTTATCTAGGTGTGTGCTTAAGAAAATACCTTATGTTATATGTAAACAGTTCCCGTAGTTTGATATAAGAACATAAGAACATAAGAAAATAAGGAGTCTGCAATAGGCCGGTTGGCCTGTGCATGGCAGCTCCTGTCGAGAGTTACTACCACTCTCTATCATCCATGAATCTATCTAGCCTCCTTTTGAAACTTTCCAGAGTTCCCGCACTTACTACAAAGTTGGTAAGCTTGTTCCACTCGTCCACCACCCTATTTGTGAACCAGTTTCTTCCTATCTCCCTCCTAAACCTAAACTTATCCAACTTGAATCCGTTGCTCCGAGTCCTATCCTGCTCGGATATTATAAGAACTTTATCTATATCCCTTTTATTGATTCCTTTCACCCACTTAAATACTTCTATCATATCTCCCCGCACTCTTCGTCTTTCTAGGGAATGCAAGTTAAGTTTCTTTAACCTATCCTGATATGGAAGGTTTCTAAGTCCCGGAATCATTTTTGTCATTCTTCGCTGCACCGACTCTTAGTGAATTTATATCCATTCTATAATAGGGGCACCAGAACTAAACCGCATAATCGAGGTGCGGCCTGACTAGCGCAAGATATAGTTGCAATAAGACCTCTGCACTCTTGTTACTTACACTTCTAGATATAAAACCCAATACTTGCTTGCCTTATTTCGAAACATTAACCCAATTGTTTTCAGTCAGGTCTGGAAGCCATAAGCACCCCTAGGTCTCTTTCACAAGTCGACTTCTCTAGGTTGATGTTGTTAAGGCTGTATACATTATAAGCATTTGTTCTTCCAATATTAAGTACGCTGCACTTGCTGGTGTTGAATTTCATTTGCCATTTTTCAGACCACCCCTGCAGTTTATTTAGATCCTCCTGTAATGCATTTGCATCCTGCCCTGAATTAATTTGCTGCCCTATTTTGGTGTCATCCGCAAACTTGCTTAAGTGCCTTCACTGCTGATCCTGGCATTCAAATCGTTTGCGTAGACGAAACAAGAGGCTTGCACTGAACTCTGGGGAAATTCTACTGCTGGCACGGCCCCACTCAGATTTAACACCATTCCATGCTGGACCCTCTGGTGTTCTATCAGTGAGCCATGATTTCATCCTAATAAAACTTTCCCTCGATACCATGTGGAAAATTTGAATTTTTCTTTCAGAAGCTCTGATGCGGTACTTGTCAAATGTTTTGGTTAAAAGCTCAAGTGAACAATATCGTATTCTCTGTCATTATCTACTACCTCGAAGACTTTCCTAAAAAACGTTAGCAGATTTGTTAGACAAGATTTTCCCTTTGTAAACCCATGTTGAGAGTCGGAGATTAATTTGCTTTTCTCTAGATGCGATCGCATGCTATCTGCTATAATTGATTCAAGAAATTTCCCCACTACTGACGTCAAACTGATCGGCCGGTAATTTGACGCTGATGCTCTGTCTCCCTTTTTGAATATGGGTACTACATTTGCCTGTTTCCACAACTCTGGCACAACTCCAGTGTCTAATGATTTTGTAAATAAGTTTACGAGGGGTCTGCTAATCTGTTCCCTACACTCTTTTAAGACTCGAGGAAAAATTTCATCCGGCCCTGGGGATTTTGTATTCTTTAGTTTATTTATCTTCTTAAGAACATCCTCTATTCTGATAGTGATATTCTTTAATTTCTCTTCTTCCTTTCCCTTAAATATCAGTTCCACCTCCGGAATTTCATCGCAAATTTCTTCTGTGAAAACTGATAAGAAGTAGCTGTTCAATGCTTTGCTCATGTCTTCACTGCCATTTATCAATTCTCCCCTCCCTGACTTTAAAGGCCCAACTTTGTCCTTGTCCTTTGTCCTATATACCTGGAAAAATCCCTTGGGATTCGCCTTGGATTCTCTTGCTATTTTGATTTCATAGTCTCTCTTTGCTTTCCTTACATTTTTCTTAACATTCCTAGATAGTTCATTATACCTGTTTCTGAGCTGCTCCTCCCCTCCCTTTAATTTCTTATATATTCCTTTCTTTATTCCTATGTCATGTTTAAGTTTTCTGGTCATCCACCTTGGCTCATTCTTATTTGACCTAATTTTTCTGTATGGTATATTTTATTCTTGTGCTTTATGTAGTTTACTGGTGAATATATTATAGTCATGATCAATTGTTGTGTCATCTATGACCTCACCACTTCCTACTGGGAACTGACGTGACTGTACCCAGGTGACCTCACCTAGGTACCTTCTTAACCCCTGATAATCCGCCAACCGAAAGTTTGGGACTCTGACCATATTGTCATTGTTTTTCGTTTCCCAATTTAGGGTGAACCTGATTTCTCTGTGATCACTGTTACCGAGTTCTTCCCCTACATCAAGGTACCCACTCAGGTCAGGACTTATGGCTTCAGCTGAGGAGTGGGATGCACGTAAACGTCGGGGAATAAAATGGTCTTGTGGTTGAGGTGTGTTTCTTCGTCCGTTACTGAGGTGACCCTATGCACTTGTGTGTGGAGGAGGGGGGAGAGAGGAATTGGTTTTAATTTCGCTAATTTTTTTTTGTTACATCTTGCCACAGTATTATCGGATATATACGAGAATGATAATAAGTGGCTGTATGAGAATACTTTGTCATTAATGTACGCTTTCCTAGTATTACAGTATGTTATCTGCCAACCTTTATCTACGAAAAATATGAATGTTTTAACCCAGTTATGTGTATCTGAAGGATTACTAGTGGACATAATTTTTCTTTGAGTAATAACATAGTCACACACCCGAGCGTGAATTTTGGAACGAACTATTTACTTTTGACATATCAATACTATAATATTGCTCCGAAACTATTAATAATTTCAAGTATACAGGCGCGTATTAGTTAAAATATACAGATTAAAGCAATGATTTCAGTTAATAAGGACATACACGATATATTACTTTTATAATTAAGTGATATTCTGGTAACCAAACCCACTATAAATGACAGAAACTAACATTAACATATATAAGTTATAAGTTTTTGTTAACATACCGTTTATTATGAACCTTTCCAAGTACACTTAAAAGATATCTCATGAACACGGAAATATTGTGCCTACTTTTTAACACTAATTGATGACGTCAGGCAGCTATCAGGGCTACCAACATATCGGAAAAAATCAGTAATATGATCTGACAACATTATTGTTATTAGGGTCTCCTCCAGGTTATCTGTATATAAGCCTACTGCGTCTCATGCATTCTGACGTAGTTGTAGTACGTCTCATGCATCTGGCGTAGTTGTAGTGCGTCTCGTGTATTCTCACGTAGTTGTAGTGTGTCTCATGCATCTGACGTAGTTGTAGTGTGTCATGCATCTGACGTAGTTGTAGTGTATCATGCATCTGACGTAGTTGTAGTGTGTCTCTTGCATTCTGACGTAGTTGTAGTGTGTATCATGCATTAGGACGTAGTTGTAGTGTCTCTCATGCATTCTGACGTAGTTGTAGTGTGTATCATGCATTAGGACGTAGTTGTAGTGTATCATGCATCTGACGTAGTTGTAGTGTGTCATGCATCTGACGTAGTTGTAGTGTATCATGCATCTGACGTAGTTGTAGTGTGTCTCTTGCATTCTGACGTAGTTGTAGTGTGTATCATGCATTAGGACGTAGTTGTAGTGTCTCTCATGCATTCTGACGTAGTTGTAATGTGTATCATGCATTAGGACGTAGTTGTAGCGTGCCTCATGCATCTGACGTAGTTGTAGTGTGTCATGCATCTGACGTAGTTGTAGTGTGTCATGCATCTGACGTAGTTGTAGTGTGCCATGCATCTGACGTAGTTGTAGTGTGCCTCATGCATTCTGACGTAGTTGTAGTGTGTATCATGCATTAGGACGTAGTTGTAGTGTCTCTCATGCATTCTGACGTAGTCGTAGTGTGTATCATGCATTAGGACGTAGTTGTAGTGTGTCATGCATCTGACGTAGTTGTAGTGTATCATGCATCTGACGTAGTTGTAGCGTGCCTCATGCATCTGGCGGAGTTGTAGTGTGTCATGCATCTGACGTAGTTGTAGTGAGTCATGCATCTGACGTAGTTGTAGTGTGTCATGCATCTGACGTAGTTGTAGTGTGTCATGCATCTGCCGTAGTTGTAGTGTGTCTAAAAGACTAAAACACTCTTGAAGGTAGCTGTAGTGCGTTATATACATTCTGACGTAGCTGTAGTGCGTCTTATACACACATGACGTAAGTGTAGTGCGTTACAGTATATACATTCTGACGTAGTTGTAGTGCGTCTTATAGTTTCTGACGTAGTTGTAGTGCGTCTTATAGTTTCTGACGTAGTGCGGTATGTTGGTGAGGGGTGGTTTGTGGGGGGTGTTGGTGTAGTCACTCCTTGTCTATCTCACTTTAGTACCGTAACTGTTCTGAAACTGTTAAAAGACCCAGTCCTCCTTGTCATCATATACAAGTAATATTATTTACCACTAATATTACTTGTGTATTTCTTGACAACAAAGTGACCCACTCATCTCTGTTTAGTTTATATTTTCAGTTTTTTGCCTGCCATATTTTTCAATAAACCGTTAATTATTATTACTACTACACACTTCCAACGTTTCCCGACACCCACAATCTGACACTGTCCAGTTTATCCTATGTTGTTTTTACGTGTTTTTCTCTATACGAAAAACTATAATAAATACTAAATTGCTGTTATTAATAACTTATATACTGTAATTATATGTTATGGGAGGGTAGTGTGGAGCGATGGTGAGGCGCGGTGGGGGTGGTTGTGGGAACAGGGGCAGTGTAGAGGGTCGCCATCAGTAGCCAACACACACACACACGTCACACATGCCACTCACCACTACCGCCACCACCAACCACACACTAGTACACACCTTCCTCATATCGCAACACCATCATCATCTTCATCATGTCATATGTGATTACACTCGGTGCCAGCCAATCACAGTCGCCTCTTTTTATCATCTTCCTTCCTCGCCCAATCACACGCGAGAGTGGGAATGGCGCGTTTTTTATCAATCCCAAAACCCGCCCCTTTCCTGGATGTGGTGTAATTATTGGAGGCCGGCGGTAATGCGCGGCGCCCCATTGGTTGAGGCTGCAGCTGCCGGGTTATTCAGGTAACAGGAAGGTCCTTATAAAGAAGTCGGAACGTGATTTATCGGCGGGTGTGTGGGAGCCATGGGGAGGACGTGTGTGTCTCCTCCTCCATTTAGTGAAGTTTCTCTCTTACATTGTATTATCACACCACCTGAATGATCCCCTTCACACATAACTCACCAAGTCTTGTGTTTTATTAGTTATTGATGATGTGATAATATTTTTGAGGCGTATATGATAAGTGTGTTTGGTAGTGCATTCTAAACCTCCATTACATAAGTGGGTGTGTGGGATACCACCGTCCACCCCCTCCTTCTTCACTACCTCCCCCTATACACTCCTTCCACTCCCTTCACCCCCTCCCCTTCTCTACATCCCCCCCTCCCCCACCACCTCCTCTAACCCTCACCCTTAGCGGTGAAAAATCCCTCATTGTGGCTCCAAATCTTTTAAAATGGCAAAGAAAACCTTTTCCCATGAGGCGGACGGACGGGTGGAGCCAAAAGAGCTTTCCTGAAATTCGTTATGATTTTCTCGGCTAGTCCATCCCTCGGGCCACGGCGGTTTCTACAGGGTTTTCTCAGGGACTCTCTCCGGTTTCTGCGAGTGTTCCCAGGGCTGAGGTATTTACAGGTCGAGACGTTTTGTGACTGTTAACTGTCTGGGAGGGAAGGAGGGGGTGACGGATGCCGAGGCTTTGTTGTGTCCCCTTCCGCCCCGACATGTCACCTGAGACCCGCCAGCCAGTTACGACAGGACTGTGTGACCGTTGCTATTATCATCACCACTACTACTGCCATCACTACCACCACCATTTCTGTGACTACCACCACGAATCACCACTCACCACCACGTCATCTGCACCACTTATAATCACCACTAATACTACTACTAACGTGACCACTGCTGTTATCACCACCACTACCACCACCACCACCACTACCACCACCACCACCACCAACACTGAAACTTGTTACTGTTCGCTTTGTGTCCATTCCTCTCCCCTCCCCTTCTCTGTCTTTCTTCCATCTTCTTTCTCTTCTCTCCTCTTTCTCCTCCTTCTTTCTTCCTTCTCACTTTCCTCCTACTCCTTATCTTCTTCCTTCTCCTTCCTCCGCCTCTTCTTCTTCCTCTTCCCCTTTACGTCCCTCCTCTTCTTCCTCCTCTTCTCCTCCTCCTCCCCCTCCTTCCCCTCCCCCTCCTCCCTCTCCTCCTCCCCCCTCCTCCCCACTCCTCCTTCCCCTCCTCCCCACTCCTTCCCCTCCCCCTCCTCCCCCTCCTCCCCCCTCCTTCCCCCCCTCCTCCGCCCCTCCCCTCCTTCCTCTCCTCCTTCCCCTCCCCTCCTCCTCCCCCCTCCTCCCCCCTCCCTTCCCCTCCTCCCCTCCTCCCCTTCCCCTCCTCCCCTCCCTTCCCCTCCCCTCTTCCCCCCTCCTCCTCCCCTCCTCCCCTCCTCCCCCTCCTCCCCTTCCTTCCCTTCCCCCTCCTCCCCCCTCCCCCCCTCCTCTCCCCTTCTCCTCCTCCCCTCCTCCCCCTCCTTCTCCCCTCCCCTCTCCCCTCCCCTCCTATTTTCCCTCCCCTCCTCCTCCCCTCCCTCCCTCTCCCCCCCCTCCCCTCCTCCTCCCCTCCCCTCCCTCCCTCCCTCCTCCCTTCCCCTCCCCACTCCTCCCCCTCCCCTCCCTCACCCCCTCCCTCCCCTCCTCTCCCTCCTTCCCCTTCCCCCCCTCCCCTCCCTTCCCTTCCCCCTCCCCCTCTCCCCCTCCTCCTCCTCCCCCCTCCTCCTCCTCTCCTCCTCTTCCCCCCTCCCTCCTCTTCCCCTCCCTCCTCCTCCTCCCCCCTCCTCTTCCCCCTCCCCCCTTCCTCCTCCTCACCCAGGGAGAGATGGACGAGAGATACAAGTCGTGTAATATCCGCTGAGGACGCTGCTAGTGACGTCATCATCTCAGGCCTGGCCTGGCGTGGACTTGGAGCCTATACCTATAGTCTTAGTAGCCCCATTGCTTACATTGCCCCGTAGCCCGTCCTCGAAAAGCTATACCTGATTTATGGGTTCATCGTGTAGCCCCCTTCCGTCCCTCCCTCCCCCTCTCTCAGTAGTGGCTGTATAAGAAACGTGTAAAATACTTCAGCTATATAGTAAACGTGTTCGTATGTATAGCCTCAGTTGTGCTACACGATGAAAACTACTAGACGATGGCAGGTCTGTGGCAC